>NC_043964.1:40627067-40784567 GCF_902148855.1 Sphaeramia orbicularis | reverse complement strand
GAAATAGAGTAAAGCTGCAGATGATTCATAATCGCAGAAGCCACAGCGGAGCAGCAACAGCTGTGCAGCAGCGCAGGGAGGAGCGGTGCATGTGTGAGCTGTGCAGTTAATATTTTGCAGACCAAACTGTAGATACACAACTCAAATGGGTTCACAGGCTTCAGTCTATTACAGATGGGAATAAACGCCACGTCAAACCAAAACAAGCTGGGAATCCATGTTAATCCCCTGATTGTTATTACAGTAGGATGTAGGATCTGCAGGGTTCACTGGCATGTCACCTTCCAATGAGGAGCAGACTGACGGGGCTTATCTCAGAGGCCTCTTTGTTGTTTACTTGAACAGTAATTGCAGCCTTTACAGACAGAACCCATTTGCTTTTAGTGTCTGTGTCTGTGCTGAGGTTTGTAAGAGACTGTTTTTGTTTACATGACAGCTTCATATATTACCTCAGCGTGAAATTAATTCTTTTTTTTTTCCATAGCTATGATATAAAACTCATACAAAAGAAACACAGGCTCCCATATCAGCACAATATTCCTGTTGCATCTATTATACAGCTATTGTTTGGGGGAAAAAAATATGCATTGCTTTGCCTCAAATATAAATTCATCTTTTTATGCCAGAGGATGTGTAATCTCAGTCTCTCTATTTCAGATACACGCTTAATCCTGCTGCAAAAGCTTTCTTGTAACAGAATCATGTCTCTTGCCAGAAGGATGATTCCCTGCACATCACATCAGGCTTTGACCACCAGAGGGCACTATAGTCACAAAAATATCCCTGCACTAGTCCTGGTTTTGCAAATACTGTGTGTATGTGACATTAGAAAAATGTGATGTTTGAATATCATCTCCTTGTTTCAGATATTGACCTGGTCCACAATAATATGTTTATTTAAGTTATTTGTTTTATAAAATCAGATAAATTCATTTCTGTTTGGTAACTTTGAAACCACATTTTAAAAGTTTGAATTCCGTTACACTTTTCGCAAGATATTTGCCCAATCTAATTTTCTGCAGCTTTCCTCAGCTCATTCCCAAAAGGCTTCAAGAGACTTAAATGCAATCTGTTCCGACCCCGCCAGACAAACCCACTTAGTAAAACTCAGTGGGGTTACTTTTCTGCATCTCAGACTTTGAAAAAAAAACATCCGCTAAACTTACAGTGTTGTCTACAGAGGTGGGTTGCTTGGTTTCTGGTCTCCTGGTGGCGTTTACCTCCTCTGACCAGGTGTCAGCTTTCTTCTGGAGAGATCCCACATTCTGCCACGAATCACAAACAGGCATGAACAACAGCTCGACAAAAACAAACATGTTTGTAAGGGTTAGTATGTGAAATGTTGGTTGTGATTTGCATGGTTCATTTGGTAAGTTTTATGCCCTTCCTGATGCAACCTTCTCCAGTTATCTGATTTTGGGACCAGCGATGGAACTACAACTGGACCTAAAACTGGAACCAGTGGCTGGATTACAGCCTATAGTGGTAAATAGTGAATAGTGAGAATAAAACTGGCAGTGATGAGTGAAAGAAAATGGGTGCTTCTATGAAACTGGGTTCATTTTGGTATCTGGCACTTTACCAGCCTTTTAGACCCAATAATAAAAAAGAAATTTAGACATATTTCCCCTCTGGATGTACCTAATGATGACCTCAGAAAAATGCAAAAAAAATTATACTCTTGCTCTGAGCCATCCCAAAATGAATGAATTTTTAATTAAATATTGGGGCCAAAAATAGGACCAAAACTGGGGCATGGAAAAGCTACCTAGGTGTCAACGCATTTGATCTGGAAAACATGGCTTGAACTGGTTTTATATACCACTATAAATAAAGACACTGTGTTAAATTTCATGATTCTAGTGTTTTTTCTAATCCAGACATGCAGGTTTTTCATGAATTGGCAGTGTCATTTCAGGTTTTATTATGCAACCCATCGTGTCCACGTAAGTTACATGCAGAACCTGCCCATTTAAAAGCATATAAATTGCAAATGATTTTGCAACAGCGGTCATTTTTGTGAAACACTCTGCCTTGCATTATTGGTTTAATTCCCAAAATGCACCTGTGAGAGAATAAAGAGATATTAAAAAAAAAAAAAATAGTAAAATGTAATTTTAGTGTCCTTTTGACTGTGTTACATAGTGATTTTTGTATTAATAATGAACGTATTTTACCTGAAAAATAGTTTTGCTATTATCTCATTAAATATTTATTTTTAAAACAGACCCAAAGTGCTTCCAAACCTGTTTCATAACATTAGTCTACATCTGGTTTGAATTTCTACCCCCCATCTCCTGTTTTTAGGGACCAGTTTCATAGAAGCACCCAAATAAGAATAACTGGTTTCAGAAAACACAAAAACTAAATGAAAGTTAAAGTGAACAATGCAATGTGAGCTGATAAAATATAATTGTGCAAAATCGCTTTTAGTTTCTTCTTGCCACAATTTCAATAGTTCATTGTATATAGTGCAGCTGGTTTTAAACTACAGCTTTGCACTTCTGTCATGAATTCACCTTTGAGTGTCACTATGCATGAAAAAATCTAATGAAGAATAAAAATTAAAATAGACAATTTTTCAAAATAAAACTAAAAATAAAACTACTTGTGAAAAACTGAATTTCAAAACATTTAAATTCAAATATAATTTAAAGAAACTTTGATGATTTAGATGCTAACACATGTAGCCTATCAGCACAAAGGGTTAAACAAACAGAACACAAACATTCGGGGTTGGTTTTTTGGCCTTGAACTGTTGTTCTAGTCCCAAAGGGCTTCATTACAGCCTCATTATGGATAAACTTTAAAAAAAAAAAAAAAAAAAAAGGACTTCTAATTGCCCAAAATTGCAAACTGTGTACAAACTAGATGTAGGTCAAGAAGGCTTCATATTATTTCACTGCTTTATTTTTATTGCTCAAAACGTTTCCAGGCACTAAACAGGGTCAGTAGTAAAAGGTGGAGTCCAGAGTTCAAACACAGGTCCTGTCGTTCCTGATGAAAACACTGATTCTCTACATTCTGCACGGCTACTGCTCTGTGTTTGACCCTCATTATAAAGGAGGGAAAATTCCCCACGAGGCTTGAAATGGCCTCTCATAATCATTACATATGACTCTGAGTCCTCTGCCGAGTATCTTCCTGCTGTTGGAATCAGTGTTTGATTCGTCGCCTGGTGCCAATGTACCAAAACAAATGAACCCTATAAGAAAACACGTTTGAGGTTGTTCACCTTATTCATGAGTTGTGCAATGGACTGTATCAGACCACCATGTTTCTCAGCCACAAACCGGTATCGCCTCTCCTCCTCCTTCAGAGCCTCACGGTGACTTTCCCTGAGGAACTGCACATACTCACTATGGTCCTGAGGAAGCATGTAATCAAAGAAACATATATGCTGTTATACAAGGACACATCCATAAATAATAGGACATAATAATTATCCCTGTGCACTAAAAGAAGAATTATTCCATCCATATACACTATGTCGCCAAAAGTATTCACTCACCTGCCTTGCCTCGCATATGAACTTAAGTGACATCCCATTCTTAATCCATAGGGTTCAATATGACGTTGGTCCACACTTCGCTGCTATAAAAGCTTCAACTCTTCTGGGAAGGCTTTCTACAAGGTTTAGGAGTGTGTTTAAGGGAATTTTTGACCATTCCTCCAGAAGTGCATTTGTGAGATCACACACTCACTGCAAAAATCAAAATCTTATCAAGTGTATTTTTCTCATTTCTTGTCAAAATATCTCATCACACTTAAAATAAGAACTTATTTTTAGACAATAGATCTTGAAAATCTTATTTCAAGAAATCTTACCAAGATCATCTTCACATGTTCCATTGGCAGATTTTTTGCTTAATTCAAGATTTTTTTCTTTTTTTTTTGCTTAATTCAAGATTTTGTTCTGTTTAATTCAAGCAAAAAAAAATCTGCCATTGGAACAAGTAAAAATTATCTTGGTAGGTCAAATTTCTTGAAATAAGATTTTCAAGATCTATTGTCTAAAAATAAGTTCTTATATCTCACTGAAAAGTTACTCTTTAGGTGATTATGTCTTACCTACCAAGATCATTTTTACTTGTTCCAATGGCAGTTTTTTTTTTTTTTTTTTGCTTGAATTAAGCAGAACAAAATCTTGAATTAAGCAAAAAAAAAATTTAAAAAAAATCTCAAATTACGTAAAAGAATCTGCCAATGGAACAAGTGAAGATGATCTTGGTAAGATTTCTTGAAATAAGATTTTCAAGATCTATGGTCTAAAAATAAGTTCTTAAATCTCACTTACAAGTTACTCTTTAGATGATTATGTCTTATTTTAAGTGTGATGAGATATTTTGACTAGAAATGAGAACAATACACTTGGTAAGATTTAGATTTTTGCAGTGCTGAGGTTGGATGAGCATAGAATTTTCCAAAATCTCTTGCTTCAGCATACCAAGAGATTTTGGACAATTCCATGCTCCCAACTTTTTGGGAACAGTTTGGGGATGGCCCTTTCCTATTCCACCATGACTGTGCACCAATGCACAAAGCAAGGTCCATAAAGACATGGAGAGAGACTTTGTTGTGGATGAACTTGACTGGCCTGCACAGAGTCCTGACCTCAACCCGATAGAACACCATTGGGATGAATTAGAGTGGAGACTGAGAGCCAGGCCTTCTCATCCAACATTAGAGTGATTTCACAAATGCACTTCTGGAGGAATGGTCAAACATTCCCAGAAACACACTCCTAAACCTTGTAGAAAGCCTTCCCAGAAGAGTTGAAACTGTTCTAGCTGCAAAGGGTGGACCAACGTCATATTAAACCCTATGGATTAAGAATGGGATGTCACTTGAATTCATATGCTGACTGTAAATCTCTGTTTCAGTTTTGGCTGTGGTGCTGAGCTGTTTTGTTTTGAGTTGTTTTGAAAAATGAAAATTGAATAAATATATTCTTTAAAAAAAAAAAAATCATATGTGAGTCAAGGCAGGTGAACAAATACTGTTGCCAATATAGTGTATGTAGGTGGGTTTCACAAACCTGGTTAGTTCCTCTCCTTAGTTGTCTCTCCAGAGCCACCGCCTGGTTGTGGACTTCCATTTCATAACGTTTCCTGCTGCTCTGTCATGACATAAAAGTCCGATCACGTCTTCGAATAATCATCCCAGTCACGTAGACTGAGCTGTAAAATGTCCCTTCAGTGTCAATACAGTAAATATGAGACTGAAGACAGTATTGCTCCTGTGGTGATTCCATTATATTAAGTGCTCATGCTAATGTCAGGTGGAATTAACAGCCGTCTACTAATAGTCAATGAGGTTAGTGTGTCTCATAGGGACATTAATTTATCAGGGAACGCTCTCCTCCAAGGGTATGTTAACTATTCCCATAATTCTACACATTTATGAACGTACTCTGCATTCCTTAGCATTATCACAGGAACTGTTTCATGTGTTCCTTTAGACCTGCTCAGCCCATAGTGTTGTGTTGGGTAGAACCGACCCCTGATTGGCCTGAACTGAAGGCAGTCGAGGAAATGTAGACAACTGGCCTCGGCCTACATAAAACCTGCCCCATCCTGGTTATCAGGAAATAAGTGGTACAGACTGTGGCTGGGGTAACAGTGTCTCAAAGTGCCACTCAAAGGTGGCTCTAAGATGACCAGGCTCCCATGGACTTATCTTCTTACACGTATAGCCTACATGACTGGCACTAACTTTCACCTGAACCGAACTGTTGGCAGTCTTGGAATTTGCGAACATCCCCATCCATATAATACAACGTGTACCTCTATCTTTCTCTGTGTATATATCAGTGTCTCTCTCTCTCTCTCTCTCTCTCTCTCTCTCTCTCTCAAATGTCATTCAATATGCGCAAGGTACGCACAGCAGGTCGTATGGACAGACGTCTGCAGGCACCAAAGTACATGTTCAACACATGAAGTCCCACATCAGAGCAAACTATTTACTTAGTCTAATTGAAATATTTTGACATGATGTGAAATCTTAATTAATTAGATTTCATGTTATGTTTTACAGTCTGATTGAGTTGCTCGTTCATCATAAATCCTCCCCCATGTTCGTGGGATTGGCCCCTATCCATGGTCCTGAAACTTAACTAGGCCATCTCCCACATCACAGATGTGGCCATCGCAGAAAATTAAATGTTTCATGTATTTTTAGTTTACATTAACAGTTTAGTTTACATGTAACAGGGCCTGTTGATTGCTTGTTTTATCGTGATAAAAAAAACAAACAAACAAAAAAAGCCATCCCTGTCTCTGTTTTTGCAACAAATTGCACCCTGCTTACCTTAACCCTTTATCGGACAAGTGCCTATTTTTGGTAATTTCCGCATATATTACAAGACAGTGACTGCAACAGTTCCAGTGAGGACAGTGACTCAACAATCTCAGGTCCAGTGTGGTCTACAGGGTCTGTAAGGTCCACCTCTGCATGAACAGTGAGTGAACCTGCTTTGTTAGGTACCATGAAGTAATGGTACTAATGTAAGGAATGATGTTCAAAGGGAGAATGTGGATGTGGACAGGGGTCTGGATCAGCACTTATGCTGGCCTAATATTCTATGTCTTTCTTTTATATAAGATGTGATTTTCTTGCATTTTTTTTTTTTTTTTTTTAACATACTTCGTGCATTTTTTTAAAATTTATTTATTTTTTGCCACTTATGGGCAAGGAACCAAATATGGTAACTTCACTGACCTTGATTTTCTACAATACAATTTTGAAAATTTTCACAAAAGTAATATAGTCTTGTTATGTCTTGAAATAACACACTAAGGCTGAAATGTTGAATTTCAGAGTATTTCTGAGTGTCCTATAAAGCAGTGTTTTTCAACCTTGGGGTCGGGACCCCACGTGGGATTGCCTGGAATTCAACTGGGGTCGCTTGAAATTTCTAGTAATTGATCAAAATAAAAATAAAAACTTATTAATAAAAAATACATGATGAGTTGAGAGAGACAATCCCAATCCATAAAAGACATGACAAACTGTGAAGCTGAAACTGAAGCACTGTGGTTCTGTTTATCTTTCAAATGTTCATTGTGGTCAGTTTCAGATGTTGCAGCTCTTTCATAATTCAAAGTTTGAGTTCTTGTTTCTTCAGTATTAATTGTCAGCCTTGTAAATCCAAGCTGGACTGACTGTACATATCTTGACCAAGGAAAATAAAAGTCTCACTCAACCTGGCTTTTCTGCCTCCGTCCATAATAATATACATTATATAGACTAAATGTTGTCTAAAATTAATGTATATTTACAACATAGTATAGCAAACTATTACATGATCAAAAACAAATTAATTTTAGCAAAAAAAAATGTCTCTGTTTTGAATGTCTGGGGTCGCCAGAAATTTGTGATGTTAAAATGGGGTCACGAGCCAAAAAAGGTTGGGAACCACTGCTATAAAGGGTTAAGTAAAAACACTAATTCAATAATGAAAGGATTTGATGTCAGGGTTTGATTAACAGGTTTGTAAGACAGTCTGCCTTGTTGAATGAAGTTTTTTCTCTCCTGACAGACAGCTCGACTGTGGTTGTGGTTCATAAGTTACACAAACATACTGTTTTAAAGTATATATGTATATTAGCATTCACCATTACTTCACCCAACAGCCCTTGCACTGCAGCAGCTCTGTGTTTTGGTTCATATATGGTCACCTCCATCTCCAAGAGCCAACGTGACAACAACCAAAATACAAACTCCATTCATTAAAACTGTGGTCCAAAAACCACTGGGACTCCAGTCCACGTCTGTCCACGTCTCATATGACCAGAGTCCACCTGGTACCACACCCTGGCACCACCTCATGTTACGATGGGGTTTTTATTGTCTTATACAGTTTAGTTTGGTATTATCTTGCCATTGTTAATATGCAATATTCACACTTTACTGGATTGTGTTTAGTGCTGGAAGCCCCTCATTTGGTGACGTTAGCTAACTCTATTTCTAACCTAATCATTCAGAATCTTACCACCATCATACCAGTCTGCACACTGTTCACTATGAGATGGATTCTTTACACTCACTCCTGAGTTCAGCTTCTAAACAATGAGTGACTCTGGCAAAAATAAGCTTAGAAATGTCATCAAACACCCAGGTCCCAGCGCAAAACAGACTCCAACACAAATGCCACACTATCACACAGAAATCTTATGTAATATCCCTTTTAGTTTGGTGTCAGATTAGTTGTAGATTTTGCTAAACTCAGTTAACCCTTGTAGAATAATATTTTTTCTTGCTAATCTCTTACATACGTTTCCCATGGACTTAACTTGGACAAAACAAATTGGTTACTTATAACCATATAAATTCTTGGACTCCAATGGACTGTTAATAAATTAGCGCATGGAGGCAATGTTGTTTTTTTGGAGCCTGAAGTAACTGTATTTGGACAAAAGGGGCGGAACTCCAGGAGTCAGAGGGGTCATATGTGAGCTACTGCTATGGGCTCGGTTAATTTCATTAGGCGTTATGCAACAAAATCATATTAGCATCTGGTTAGTGAACTTTTAACCACAACAACAGGCAAGCTTTTCGTCAGGTAAAAATGTGTTCATTAAATTAATCTTAACAGAAGTCCAAAAGTCTCACTTGACACAGTCCTGTCATTCGAAGCTTCCATTTGACCTGAGACCTCATTAACTGAGGAAAAATTTAGAGGAGTGATATTTTACATTTTTAAATGTAATTATGCATTCTAAAACATTTCCCTGTGGTCTACATAAACTGTAAATGCTATGTTTGGGTCTGAATTCTTCATTAATTCAACTCCACAGGTCCATCTTCAACCCTATTTCTGAGTAAGGTCGTTTTGAGCGCTGGCCCTTTAAATGCAAATAAGCCACTTCACGCCCCACAGCTAACCCCCCCCTCAGGTTGTTGACTGTGCTGCTCTGTCTCCCTCAGCCACTTGTGTTCGTTAAAACAACCAACAACTGAACATTTTAGGTAATCAGCTTGAAGTTTGGACATATTTTCAGTATGGACTACAACATCTGCTGCTGACAAACAGTTATGTCATACTCGAAGAAATGTTTGTCGGAATTCTTGACCATATATGTGCAAATGTCATGATGCAACTAGTTATAAAATGTAACAAACTGTTAGGGTCCCCAAATACACAAATAAATGTACCAAAGACTAATAAAAGTGTGTTTAGCAAAATATGACCCCTTTAAAGATGGACCACCAGACAAAACTGGAGTGAAACCTGGAAAAATGCATGCCCTGTCCACACTAATGTACATGTGTTTCTGTATTTTTACCCAGCCCCCCGAAGGGGAGGCAAGGGGTATTGTTTATGGTTTGGTTTGGTTTATTTGTTTGTTCGTCTGTTTGATTGTTAACGCTCTAGCAGCAAAACGATTGGTTGAATTCCTACGAAACTGGGCTTATAGATTGCCAGTGATCCAGAATAGATCTGATTACATTTTGGGAACAGTAGGTGAAAGTTAAAATATCTTATGAATTTTTTAAATCTTTTTTTTCCCTATTTACTTATAATGGGTGAAATTTCAAATGTCTATAAAACCATCAGTTTTGTTTTACTTCAAACTTGGCACAAATTGATATGCTGACATCACCACATGTATAGACATGATAACATCAGCTGGATTGATGCCAAAATCCTTTTTCTGTTGTTGTGATGGATGACATTTAAAAAAAAAAAAAAAAACAAAAAAAAAAAAAAAACAAAAAACCCCCCCAAAACAAACAAACAAAAAAAAACATCTTGTGGGCAGAATTTTTGCAAAAAACTGGGAAAGAAAATCTCCTTTTTTGTAAAATATCCATAGTGTGGACAGGGCTTTAGTATTTTCAGAGAAGTTCATTCTTTTTGGAACCAACCCCTGCAGACTTCATCTGTTTTATATCTGTAAGACACTCAAACATTGGCTTTATTCACGAGCCAAGCTCTTTGCCCTTCGTTAATTCCACAAATTAGGCTGTTGGTATCTAAAAGCTGGATTATATTATTCATGTATCGATCAGTGGCATTTCTCGTATTGAACACTTTACTCTAAGTTCATGGCTTCACTAATCATGGTAATGATGATGTTTGATGATGCGCTGGGTTCTTACTGCTATGTAGTCTTTGTCCAGTCGAATGTTATTGTCCATCTCCTGAAGAACTTCTGCCTGGAACCAATGAAACTGAAGAGACACACATAAAAAGTAAACCAAAATGAATAACATACAAAAGGAGTTAAAGTCTGATTATACTGAAATGTTGTAACAGAAGGATACAATGTTTGTTTAACTTACTATTCCCTCCAGTTCTGAGGTAAGTCTCCTTTGGTTCGCAGCCATCTGGATCACAACATCTCCTTTAATTACAAGATACTGAAGGTTAGAAAAGATTTATTGAAGTCAATAAAAATATCCGTTACGTGATTTGACGTAATCGTTCCTATTAACTAGTGTATACACAAGTATGTAATCTTATCTGTTAAAACACTCACATCACATAAAGTACACAATCACACATGCCCATCTGGAAGTCACAAACAAAATGCGACATCTTCTACTTCAAGTATGAATCATTAACCCTCTATAGGGCACTCATAGAAATACTCTGATATTCAAAATTTCAAAACATAGCATGTCATTGGAGAACATGAGACTTTATTACTTTTGTGAAATTTTTCATTGTTATGTAGAAAATCAAGGTCAATGAAATTACTGTATTTGGTTCCTTGCTCATATGTGGCAATAAACAAATAAATAAATAAATAAATAATCCCAAGAAGTATATATTAAAAAAATACAAGAAAAACACATGTAATGTGAAAGGAACATGTCTTTTAGAACATTAGAACATCACTTTTAGAACATTCCAACAACCTACATGCTGATACAGACACATAATACACATTCTCCCTTCGAACATCATTCCTTACATTAGTACCATTACTTCATGGTACTTAACAAAGCAGGTACACTCACTGTTCATGCAGAGATGGACCTTACAGACCCTGGAGACCACATTGGACCTGAGATTGTTGACTCACTGTCCTCACTGGAACTGCTGCTGTCACTGTCTTGTAATGCATGTATAACTTACCAAAAATAGTCACTTGCCTAATAAAGGGTTAAGAGTGAATATCTCCATGTTACAAAGATGTAGACATGGAATATTTTCAGCTAAGTAGGAGCTGATTATTATATATCTGAAGCAGTTTTGTCAGTGTATCCTAACAAAACATGCTGGCAATGTTGGACTGTCACTGAAACTGTATAGCCGTAGTAACGGTACACTAATGATCCGGTTTGGACCATATCTACAACTCCGACTGCTAAACCTGACATGACTCGGTTTAAGAGTGGGGTTAAATGAGTGGAGTGTGGCCCGCTGCCTGTCATTGTCTATTATTCATGTTCCCTGCTGCCATCTGATACTGCTCAGCCTTAAACTCACAAAAATACCCATGAAATTTCATTACATTCTGTGAAATAAACTTGAACAAAAGCTCAGAAGAGATCTTGTCTTTAACTTGACCTTCTAATATAAATGTTAGCTTCAGTTTCAGCTGCAGGTAAATGTCTTTTTTATGGTATAAGCAGTAACAGGTACAGATTCAGTGGCTTTCATGCACTCAGTAGCTTTTAACAATATTCTAAACATTAAACTGTTTGACAGCTGCACACACACACAACGTCTGTAATTGCAAAAGACGCAATAAAGAGCTACCTGAGGGTAAACTTTGATCTTCATGATAAAGAAGATCAGTGTTTAGATTAATAAACAGTTATCAACAGTCTAATAGAGGCTCCTAAATGCCTCCTTTACACTTCCTTTTGGCAATCATGACATGGTACGACCAGCTCTGCATCAATGAACGTTCACACATACCTAAAGAGTGGGATGATATGGTGTGTAGAGCCATCTCTCCAATTTTTGAAAGTGCATTGAAGTAAGCTTCACTTTTTACAGCAAGAGCTGAAACACATACACACAACAGAGTCAATGCAATAGTTGATTTCCAAAGAAAGTTAGAAAAGCAGATCAAGATATCATGTGTACAAAAGGAAATAATAGGTCAAATTCTCAATTTCTGTCTATCTCTTTGCTTACCCTGAAATAGATTTAGCTTGAGTAACATATAAACTAAAAACCATGAATGCAAATATTGACCCATAAAGATCCAAACACCCACTGGCGACCAAAACCATCTACTGATCTAAACTGTTTAATACCTGTTGATCCACACATCCTATCAATACATGTAAATAATTGGTGTAAAATGCAGTTTGTCATCTTTTCATGGTCATCAGATATGACCCATTTGGACGTCGTTCAGAGACTCAGTAGTGAACGTGGAAACACTGTCATCTTCTACAACATTGATTCATCAGTAAAACCCATGGAGTTGGATCAGTAACAGTGAATGGACACACTTGGTTTATATTCAGATATTTTACTGTAAAAATCACTTTTTCTTTCGTTTTCTCTGTTTTTTATATAATAACCCTCAGCTTTAATCTGAGCTTTTATGAACATCTACATGATCAGTAAATTAAGTATAGAAAAATACCTAATTTCCACTGGAAAAAAAGCACAAAACACCAAGGATAATATTAAAATAAATGGTAATATAATAAATATGTTAAATAGAGAAATTCATTTGGGAACTGCCATGAAAGTAGCACTGGGTCTGTGTAAAAGCTTGAAAGTGTCCCCCCATTGAAATCATAGGGTCTTGTGTTCATTGTGTCATTAAGTTGTGCCTAATGTTAAATGTCTAAGAAAAAGTTATGTGGTCATTTACAGAACTAGACGTAATATTGGAGTAAGCTTAAGGTGCATTTTCATTTTCAGCAGGTAATAAAAACTCGCCTTGTTTTTGGACTAATGGGTCCGATACTCATTAATCAAACACACACTCCCTCCCTAAGGCTGTAATACTAATGGATTTCAATAATGGAAACCTGTATGATAGCGCTTTAATAATAATGGATAGGATAAGGAGAGACTGAGTAGAACCCAGTATGTGCTGTAAAAATGTATTAAATTCAAGAGGCATAGCTGCATCAGACTCATTAGTTTCTGGTCTTATGACTTTACGCTGCACAAAGGGAGGGAACTTATAGCCTCAGAGCAGGTGGTCCAGAGACATATCATAATGTGTATTTTATGTGTGAGGGGCATTTGGTGCAGTGCTAAAACTAGGAATCAGTTTCTGATGATGAAGCATTATTGGATAATTTAAACAAACACCTATAATGCAGCAAACTGTAAAAAATCATCACCATGTAAATCTGCCTCTGCAGCTGAATTTTACCAGACATTTCATACAGAAAGTGATGCATGGGATTTAGAATTGATTATGATGTAGATAATTAACTCATAAATCAACCAAAGATGAAATGACTATATCTTCGTCTTTAAGTTTATTCTAACACCAGTTTTGGAACGTGGTCTTCTCTTCTCCTCAGGGTTAAACCCTATAATGCCAAATATATCATATTTGATACATGAGTTTTGAAGCGCTCTACATGATCAGTATGATATTTTTTTTTTCTTGAAAAACCTTATGCATACAATTAGATACATGCAATAGATGGATAATCCACCGGGAGGGAGGAATTCATTCACCAGTGACACTACAGACTGTCATTAATGAGGAAGGAGGCAGAACTTTGCCAACTTTGAAAAGGAATTACCAATTCGTTTGACATGTTTGTGTTATATTATGTTTTTGTTTGTTCAAAAATAATAATACTTGAGCATTGAGACCCGATGTATCAATATGATACAAAATTGAAACTCATACATGGAAATTGATATTTGAAAAAAATAATTTTTTTAACTGTTCAGAAGAACGAATAAAGGCTCCAGTTTCAAAGAACTGGAATTTTCTGTCAGTGATTTAATGGTTCAGGCTTTACAGGGTTAACCTTCCTCTTGTGTTAGCTTTCTGTTACCATCTGTTATGTTACTGGGTCGGTTTTGACCCATGTCTTAAATCAGCTGTAAAATATACTAAAAATAGTTATCTACCATCCAGTTTGTTTCTCATCTCTCTGTTACCTTGTTAGACTTCCTTATCCATGAAAATAGTGGTTTTAATATTTTTGGTGTGAGCCTCTGGGCCTTTTTTTTTGTCAGTATACCCCTCGATGGGCACTCTGCAGGTCACCAACTCTATATTGAACTGACCTCACATGTGTGGACATCCTGGTTTTTCTTGTTTTGTTTTTGTGCAGGTAAACTGGATAACAAGGCAAAATGAGAATCCCCAAAAGCTCACACGACTGGGAGGAGCTGGCTGTCAGAGTGTTGGCTGACAGTGCACCTGGGATTTCAGTTTTGGCTCTAATTATTGCTTTATAATCTTACTTTAATAACTGGGTTGAAACCGACCTTAACACATAGGTCATAATTTCAACCAAAGCATTTCATAATTTAGTATTATTTTGTTGAAATAGAGGTTCCTGACAAAGCTAAAAAGCCTTGATGTAATAAACAAATTTCATGTGGTTCATTTATGCATTTAAAACCTAAAATGGGTCAGGGCTGACCCTAAAAAAAGAGGAAGGTTAAACGTATGCAAATCAGGCCAAAACTATTTGGCCAAGACTGCATTCAGTATCCTCTATCTAATACCGCTGTGGCCCCTTGTTTGTCTATTGACAATATAGTGCTAATAACCCTTTAGTTATAGGTCTGTAGTCAAAGCTATAAGAGCAGGACATTCCAAATGCATATGGACTTTGGAATGAATTCTAGTGAAACCGAGGCCCAACAACTCCCATACTCTGTAAACCACCATTACACTTCACTTGCTTTATAGCGGTTGTAAAGGTGGGTGTTCAAACGTCATGTACAGGAAAATATCTTTCTCTCTGTCTTTGTCTTACCCTGGAAAGCTTGGATGTAGCTGTTTCCCAGTGATACGAGCTTCTGTAAGCTTGGGTTGAAGTCATCCATCAAACTCTGTTTAGAAAACACACACACAAACACACACACACACCAAAGACACAGTTGGACTCAGAAAGTCAAAGAAACTTCACAGCTAACCCAAAGGTGAATCAATAAGCCTCATCTTTAATTCAATCTGTATTTATGAGTATGGACTCACAGACGACCTAACCCTCCCTGTCTCATCACACTCTGCTATCATGTAAGGGAAATTTTTCTTCAGTGTGAAACTGACTTTATAAATTCACATCATGTTTACCCGGCAGGTGTTAGATTTAAAAGTTAAACTGCTCTTCACTTCTCTGAAAGTAAAGTGTCTCCCAGGTCTGAGCTGACCCCCACAGAACGTCTGTCACTTACCGAATAAATCCCCAAGGTGGAGCGATGCAGCTGATCACTATTCAGCCCTGACATGTTTCTATCCAGAATAGTGCAACTGTCAGCGAAACCTTTTGGAGTCTGCAGGTTTTTAAATCATCCAGAAAATGTACGACAGCCAGAAAGAGAAGGGAGAGCAGGCTTTATTGTATTGGACTGGAGAGGAGAGGAGGCAGCTCGGTGTGTTGGTAATCGACACCACTGTGGCCTCAGTAAGACAGGAGTAAATAATTAAACATGGCTCAACCATAAAACACCCTGACATAGGCTGTAAACCTGACTGTCTGGGTGTGTTTGCATGTGCCCATCTATTTACCACATTGAATATTTATATTACATTAGAACAATGATCTGTTTTAAGACAGCGTCGGTCTAAATGACACTTGTTCAAGCTTCTACCCTTGTTAACCCTTTAACCCCTGAGACATTATTCCAGGTAAACATGCTCCTGTGCATTGTTGTCTGTTTCTGGTTCATAAAAGCTGCTGTGGGTATACCCACAAAAGGAATATAAGCACATATATGTGCTTATATTCCTTTTCTTCAGTGGTTTTGTTTTACTGTGTGTTTTAGGGTCAAAACAGGATGGAATAACAGAAAAAGACAGAGTGGAATTGAAGTTTTACAGATTTTTACTAAGTAAGGCACTCAGAATGTACATCAACAAGAAATTTATGTTGAACATGAACTGTGAACTGTTTTTTTTTTTTTTTTCTAAATCAGTCCATTTGCTTTTTGGCACCCGGTTGAACTCCAAAAAGCAGTTACACAGACAAAACTCAGTAAAAACACAGTGGAAAAAAAATAAATAAATCAATTAATTAAAAAAATAAATAAATAAATAAAGGAAAACCACACCAACACTGCAAACAATAGTAAAAACAAAACAAAAAAAAAGGACACAAGCCCAAACCATCTATTGTTATTGTGAGTCAGTCTCACTCATTGCTCTGTGTTTTGCCCCCCATATCATCGGCAGCGTGGTGTGCACTGAGCATGCTCAGATGTCTACAGAGTGACCAGTGGTGTAGTGGTCCCTGGAGAAGTGGGTATACTCTCAATTTTTGCCTGCCCCCCCCCTCTTTCTTTTTAAGTTGTCCAGAAAAACGCCATTTTACAAACACTGACATGCAAGACTACTCTATTTAGTTTACCCAAACATTCATCAGTAGTATTTGCTCACTATTATAAAATTACTATGACTTGATCAGGAGCAATTAGTCGGTTTTACTGGTCACAGAAGCAGCTGCATGAATGGAAATGGATTCAACACGAAGCAAACAGAGGATAACATTAGCCTTTCATAGCATTAGCTTACTCACATAGTTTAACTATTGGCAACAAAATCTCTTCTCTAAATGTGCAGTCATCTGGTCAGTAGTTTAAAACAGTGACTCATTCTGAAACCACCTTAAAACTTACCTCAGAATTATGTATTCCATGAAAGTAGGCTCAAAGTAGACGTTTTTTCTGCCTTTCTTGTTTGCATTTCCAATCATCGTACATCTTTCAACAAGACGTGCAGTGACTTGTCAATCAACTGGGGTGGAACTGGCACCTGAGATGTCCAATCAGGTTCCAGAGGTAGCCAGCGCTAAGCAGAGCCCTAGCTCTGGAGCTAAATTAGCAATATTTTCCTTGACATGACCTGCCCTACTCTGCCTCTGATTGGCTCATCAGTCCTCATGCCTAAAGTTAACCAATCTAATTAGTGAAGGTACCAAATACTAGCCAATTAGAGGCAGAGTAGGGCGGGTCATGGCTTCACAATCCTAGGGGAAAACATGGGTAATTGGCTCAGATAAGACTGAATGGTGATCATCAGGGGGATTTAGAAGTGGGTATAAGTAGGTGTACTTCGCATACCGCCGTATACCCTGGACTACACCACTGAGAACAACTAAGGTCTATTCTATCAGCAAGTTTTGAATTTTTTTTATTGAGCAAACAGTTGAATTATTATGAATATTTAAAATAAATCATACATTCAGAATGCTCACCACAGACATGTTAGGGGTTAATGGGTTGAAGGATAGTCATGCTTAATATGAGGGGGCTTAGAAAAATTCATGGAAAAAGAACATAGCTGTGACATGGTTTAAATCGCATGGGCTTCAGTTTTACACAGATGGAATTAAAGGCTGGTATCAACGCATGTAGAAGTGTATTGACCTAGATGGAGCATATACTGAAAAATAAATATTATAACTTCAACAAAATCCAAATGCCCTTTTTCCATTTTGAAGCCCCCTTGTGTTATAGTAACGCAATACAGATATGACGAAAATGAAGCAAGATACATGAAGTAACAAAAAAGGACAAACTTGAGGAGCATTTTTTAATCAAGCATGTAACAATTGACGAAAACATAGGAAATATATAATATTTAATAATAAAATAATTTTTCCACTGACCAACTTATATTTTGTGGATTTCAGTTATGTTTTTAACACCTGATTGATAGAATAGGTAACACTGTTCTGTAAGTGTAACTGTAAGTGTTGTACAATTAACAAGTGAAATGGTAGATGAGAGGATCAGTATCAGCAGAATATCTAACAAAGGCTCAGTCTGTGTAACAAATTATTTTCAATTAGCTTGAAAAAGAATTTTTCTCTGAGCAAGATTGTAAACAATTGTGATCTTTTGGTGAAAAGGTTCAGAGGGTTCAGGGAAATCCCAGTGTATAAAGGTCAAGGGTGGAAACTGCTGTTAAATCAGTGTGACCTTTGACCCTAAGACAGCGTAGCATTTAAAACTGTCAGACTTCCATTGTGAATATAGACACATGAGCTCCAGAGGACTTTTGTCACGGCCCAGCCTTTCTGTTTCTTACTTTCTTTTCTAGATGCTCTATTTCTAGGGTCTGCAGGCGCTCTGTCTCCTGCTATCACCTGGGCTGTGGCTGTAAAGCCTGAGAGGCATTCAGCCTCTTTCTCTTCCCTGCTCATTTTGGGCTGTGCTGCTGCACAGCCCAGACCTTCTGTTCCTTTGTGTTTTCAGTTGTTTGTCATCTGGTCAGGTATGGTTTCAGTTTTGGTTCTTGTCTTTTGGTTGGATTATTTTGGCTTTCTTTTATCACTTATGATAAATTTTGGTTAACCGTACATGTTGTGGTTGATTGTTTTGTTATGGCTATGAGCTAGGTCATGACACTTTAGAAAACTGTTGTCTCTGGGCCTGAGCTCATCTCAGATGGACTGGAAGGCAGTAGAAATGTTTGCTGTGGTAAGATGAGTTGATGTTCCAGCTCTTTTTTGGGGGGAAACAGGCATCAGATTCATGCAGATGAAACAAACCATCCATACCATTATTAGCAAAAATTGCAAAAGCAGCATCTGTGATGGTCTGGGGTTGCATCGGTGTTAGGATAACCAGATGTGCCACTTTGTTCGGGATAGTCCTGCATTTTTATTATTTTTCACACGTCCTGCAAATTTAGATGCTGTCCCACATTGTTATTAACAGTCAGGCTACAGTTTTGAAATGAGTGTTTTATAATCTGGCATTTGTCAGTTGACTGTGTTGACAGAGCAGGGAGAGTGAGCGCTGTCATCAGGATGCAGGGGGTGGGGTGGACTGTGTGATTATGTCAATCAAACTGTGACAGGGAATAAAACAAACTACCGGTATACAAAACAGCGAAATGTGGAGGAAGGGGAGGAAACACCCAGCCGTATTAGAACCAAGAAAAGGAAATGCAGCTGTAATAAAGACTGGGAGACGATCTGTCCGTGGCTGAAATCCATGGCTTTGGTGCACCACAGTAACACATAGGAACATAGTGCACAATTAATCAAAGCTATTAAGCTTATTATTTTGTTTGTTTTAAGTTTGTGTTCCCTCTAGACCAGATTTGATATGTATTTCTTATTTTATTGGTTTTGTTGTTTTAGGTTGGGCCTACTTTTATATCCTATGGTTATGGAAAACTTCAACCATGCTGCCACAAAGTCAATATCTTTGTCCGTGGTTATTTAAACAGGACAATGCATCATTCTGCAGCATTTCCAGCAGTGTGTCTTAATAGTCACAGAGTGCTGGTGCTGGACTATCCTGTCCATACTCTACAACTGTCTCCTACTGTAAATGTATGGACATTAGAAAGACGAGAACCAGACAATGTATAAATTATAAACTGTTGAACAGCGCAAGTCTTGTAAACAGTAATAATGGGCAAAGATATCATGAGTACATTGACTAGTGTCCTCAGTTCCCAAATAATTTACAGATGTCAAATGTTCCAGCTTTTATTTAGAGCAGCGTTTCTCAACAGGGGGCCGTGGCCCACTCGGGGTCCTCAAAGAGCTACTAAGGGAGCCTTAAAATGGCTGTGAATGTTTCTAAGAAAAATACATGACAAAATAACGAGATAAAGAATTATCTAACCAAATGATCTGTAGTGCTTCAGTTGTATAAAATAAATGCCTATCCCAGTAATAACAAATCAATAAATTGATTAAAATGCAGTGTTGGCCAGTGGCATAGCCACATGCACTAAGGTCCTTGTCATCTGGACCTTTGTGCATGTGGCTGTTGTGAATTTGATTAAAAATAAAGAACTGTTTAAAAATGAAGATCACATGCATTTCCCTGCTGTACTCATATGTGTGTGTGTGCACCTCCATTAACCCTCTGAGACCCAAAAGCATCTACAGATCCAAAATGTTAAATAACTTTGATAATTCAGGTAAAATGCAGTTTTTCATCTGTTCAGCAGGTGTGACCAATGATAGTGGTTGTAGATACTTGTTTTCATATGGAATTAATCAGATATTTTGCAGATAAAGTATTATTTCTTTCAGTTTACTCTGTTTTGATATAACATCTGATTTTTTATTAACAACAATGAGAATATTTTCTTTTCATTTTTATTAGTTGAATGAAGATACAAACAAATTAACAAGTCACAAATCTTAGTTTATTATATATGACAAAATCTTCCATCTTTTCTGGAAATGGGGTTTGTAGTTCATGCTGACACATCACTTCTATCTCAGCTCTTCTGGGTTTTCACCAAAAGGAGGATCATAAAATCTGAAATGTGAAATGTCCAGATTGTCGACCTAATTATGTGTATTTGAGTGTGTGACAAGAAAAAGGGAAAACCTACTGGCAGAATTCTGTATTTGGTGGAAAGTGTGTCTTCCAAGTATGGAGAGCCACTGAGTCAGCTCCTGAATCTGACACAGGCTCATAATTGTGCATATTTTCTGTACAAAAAAATGTGGAATTGACATAAATGTTAAAAAGTTTGAGTCAGTTTAATACCATGTCATACTGGAATGTCATCAAAATTCCATGTTACTTATTGGTTAATGAAAAACTCAGCCATATGTGATGCACTCCCACAATCCGGATACTTTAATCACTTTTAATCCTCAAACTTCTGAAAAACTAAACCTATTGATACATTGGTGTAAAATGCAGTTTGTCATTTCATTTTCATTTTTTTATTTATTTAGACAGGGACAATGCATCATATACATTAACTTTGAAAAGGAGATGTAGTGTACCAGGTTCTAGCACTGGTGCTAATTTCCACCTGTAGTCCCTGGGCAGACTGATATTATCATTAAAAAAACAGACATTCATAAAAACTAAAACATTAAAAAACAGTTAAAAAAAATGCATCCATCTATATAAAATATTCATTCACATCCAACCATTCACTCTTATGTCCCACTGCAGTAAGTCACACACACTCTGAGCATGTTTACATTACATTACATTATGGCTACACACTGTGGAAAAAAAAAAAAAAAAAAAAAAAAAAAAGTGAAAAAACGGTAATATTCCGGCAGCAGGGGTGCCAAAAAAAATACTGTTAAATAACGGAAAATAACCATCTCATAAAAATACGGTAATTTTCCATAATTAAAATACAGTTTTTTGCCCTAACTTTACATGAGATTTTGCATTTTTGGGGGGGGACTTTTTAATGTTTAATGAAGAATATTTACAAGTATTAAAACAATTAAATTACCTATGAGAATACACACACACACACACACACACACACACACACATATATATATATATATATATATATATATATATATATATATAATTTTCAGTGAAACTAAGTTGTACAATCCACTGATAAAAACTGTATTTTGACGGTTTATCAGTGCTTTTACTTGTTATACGTTCACAAAAATAAATACATTTATTCAACATTTTTATTGTGAAACCTCCCGTAATTACACAAGATATCTGTCTATTAACAAACAAGTCTTGTTAAACTTACAGAACAAATACTCTTAATCACGTTTTATTTATTTTTTTTTTTTCCACAGTATTAAACTTTAAATTAACAGTTTAATCTCATGAATAGAAAAAAAATATTTGTGAAATTACAATACATTTGCAAATGTATTTTAACTGTATTTTTCTGTGAAAAAAAAAAAATTTTTTTAAAAAACGCTAATTTTTTGGCTATCCACAGTTACAGTTTATTCATGTTATTTTACATTTGACGTGTAAAATCACAGTCTCTTTTTGTAATTTCATTGATCTTTTCCTGCATCTTAAAAATACAGGAAAAATCTGTAAAATGGTGAAACCTCTGTTAAATTACAGATTTTTTTACAGTGCAGGTTTGGTTTGAGAGTAGCAGTTTTTTCACTATGCGGGAGAATGTGTGATAGTTAGCAATTGTTAGTAGTTCCGTTGGTAATGTATTCCACTGTCGCATGGCCACACATGAAAACGCTGAATTTGCCAATGCTGTTTTGTATCTCGGAATCCTGCACTCGCTGTGTGCTGTTGATCGAGTAGCTCAAGATGTTTTTCCAGAACTCAAAGAAATAAACCTTTTCAAGGGAGGAGCAGCAGAATTATGGATAACCTTAAACAACAGACACACATTTGTATACATGATTACATTTTCAAAGCTTAAGTTCTTATCATCTTTTCATGGTCATCAGATATGACCCATTTGGGTGTTCAGAGGCTCTGTAGTTACCGTGGAAACACCGTCATCTTCTACAACATTGATTCATGAGTAAAACCCAAGGAGTCTGATAAATGAAAGTGAATGGAGATGCTTGTTTTTATGTTCAGTTATTGATAACTTCATTGAAAAAGTCATCTTTCCTTCAGTTTTCTGTTCTGATATAATAACCCTCAACTTAAATCTAAGCTTTTATGAACATCTACATGATCAAAGATGAATTAAATATTTTAAAAATACCTGATTTCCACTGAAAAAATGCAAAATGCAGGGGATAATATTATAGTAAATGGTGATAAATTACTTAAGAAAAGTTGAATAGAGAGAAAAAACTATTTCGGAACTGTACCACTGGGTCTTTATGGGTTAATATAAAAATCCTAATGTGCAAAGCAAAAAGTCGTGAGGGATGAAATAGAAAAATGATATGACACATGTTTATTTTTCAGTCAACTATATGTTTCCTACAGAAATCCAGAGAGACTGTGCTGGCGTATTACAGTAAATAATATGAGCAGTGAGAAAGGTATAGATTTTTTTTCTTACTTAAGCCATCATATTCTGGCAGTTTGCCCAACACACATCACCTCTGTTTCTAAGCAGTGCTCTACATCGCTGATGGATTTATTAATATCAAGCTGGAGCTGAAGATTTTTCTTTCTTTTTTTTTTTTTTTTTCCCTGGCATGTCAGAGTAAGTGAACTCCTCATGAACTCACAGCAGAAAGGTGCAGGTGCCATCTGGATGGTGATGTATTCCTTTTGTGAATGCATGTTGACAGAGAAAGTGAAGAAGGAAATTGTAAAGCATTTGGTTTTCTAAGTTAATCATTTATAAATCATAAACTCTGACAGATGCAAACACACAAATGAGACGCAGAGTAGAGCTTCTTGTACACTAGATGGCACCATAAACTAACCTGAGACATGACTAGAATTTTGAAGAACTTCATAACACACAGAAATGATCTGTTCTCTCTGTCATACAGAATAATATTATATTTGGTTCAGTATTTCAGGTGTTCATTCTCCTGTTAGGTGAGAAACAATAGCTAGATCAGCATAGCCAGATATAAAGGAGGATATGTGAAACAGAGAGAGAGAAAAGAGAGTGGAAAGCTCAAAATTATGCATTAACATCCTTTTATTTGCATTCAGTTAAAGTAGAATGAAAATGGTAATCTCCACAGCTGAGCACCAGTATCTGCAAACAGGAAAAAATAAGCTTAAACTGACATCTACAGACAAAAGTATTTATTTTATTTCATTTTATTTGTGTTTTTCTATGCATGTGATAAAAAAATAATAATAAAAAATACATATATCTTTTTTTATTATTATGAAAAGCAATATGTTCAGCTTTTTCCAAATATAGAGCAACTCTGATCAAGTCCATAACTCAGATTATGGACAAAATCCAGTGGAAAATCAGCAATAATAAAATGAAATATTCCCAAACAGAACATTAAAACCTCTAAAGACGATTGTTGTGCAAAAATATAAAGGTCGAGGGAGACTTAGATAATAAATGGAGCTCAGACTTACTGCCCACAGACTCTCTTACAAAGACCTTTATGGGCTTCATACATCAGCAGCGTGTTTTGATCATTAACTGGGCCGCAAAGTCCAGAAAGCTTCACCCAGACTTGCCTTTTTAATGCACTTGTGTCCTTTATGTAATAAAAAATCTCATCAGACTAAAAAATGGACTGTGTCATTTTATACCAAAAACCCTGAAGCCTGTTAGTAATACATCTTATATGTTAAACTCATATTTTACTCCCCATGTGCATTCATGTCCAGGCCTGCTGTTTATCACTACAATTATTAGGACCAGTTCAGGGAGAAGAATATTAACCACATTACTACTTGTATTATTCTCTCTGAAATGAAAGAACATGCTATTCTCTATACGACTGGGAAGATGAGTTATTTTTCTGCTGCAGACATGTTGAATATTCCACACATTTTCCCTCACACACCTTAATCACACACCTTAACGCCTTTAGTTTCTGTGACATAGAGCTGTCTACATGTAAAGCCCACAGTGTACTTGTGTGAAAATGCGCATCAAATACTAATTCTATACAAACAAGAGCTGGATCTCTCACATGCCGAGGATTTTCTCACACTTATCTTGTTTTTTTCTCTGTATATGTGTGAGGGTTTTTTTTTTTTTTCATTCTCTCCCTGTGTCTCTCTAATACATGCTTATTCCATTTCTAATGTGTGTACTCATAGTTATGCAACACCCTGATATTAACATATAATATTGCTCCCCCTGACAAGCATGCATAAATGAATGTCACTAATAACAGGTCCCACTCGGGCCATCATTCTGTCATGACTGCAGCTGTAGAACTGATCCACAGGGAGCCTTGAGGCTGACTTACGGCCAAGTATGCATGTAATGTGCCAGAAAATATTAAGCCAAAGGGAGAAAAATCACATTTCCTTATTTAATCAATATTGATAAGCAAGCAGGATCAATGCAGCTTGGAACTGCATATTCAATGAAAACCCATAAAATAAAGATGTTTTTCTCTGAGGCTGTACACTGTAAGTATGCATCTGGTGGAGCAGCATCAGCAGGATTGGAAATCTGATATGATACTCCTTCAAAAGATGTTTGATAGTGTGAACCTCCATTCACTATTCACAGTGACAGCCACAGTGGAGGAAAAGTTAGCTGTGGGCTGCAGGAGGAGGACAGAATGTACAAAAGGACTGGTTTCATACTGCACGAAGCAGACGTGTGTTCCCATCTAAGTTCATCTCCCTCACTCTCTCCCTCTCTTTCTCTCTCCCTCTCCCTCTCTCTCTCTCTCTCCCACTCATTCCGCCTCAGTATTAACAGGCTGGATTTGCTTGAATACCGAGGACATGCGCGCTGAACAGGAGGAGGAGGAGGAGGAGGTGTAACACAGACTGGCTCCTTCTGATGTTCTGTGTTGACTCCATGATCACTCAATTATGGTGCGGGTCGTTTGTTCTTGTGGGAAAAAGCAAAAGTGAGGGGTCTTTATCTGCATTTATAGGGAAGAAAATAGTCTGTGATCTTTTTTGATGTTTTTGGAGCTTGAAGTTTCTTCCCGAACCTTAGAGATATCATTAGATTTTTCTAATCATTGACAGCCCCCGCCGCCACCCTGAAGTTCATTGTTATTATTCTGGCCGCCGGGATGGTGGCCTTCATCGGAGCGGTTATCTGCATCATCGCCGCCGTCCACACCGGATCCTCCAGGGCTGCCGCGGCTCAACAACAACCAGCGACCGACAACCATTCGCTGTATCCGGACACCGCCGCGCAGACTCCCGCCGCCGGAGGCTCTGTGGCCCGTGCGGGGTCTCTGGGCGCTCTCCATGGTTCTGAAACACCCGACTCCGAGGCGCCTACCTTTAACATCGGGTTCGGGGGGTTGGACGGGGTCACTGGACTGACCGGGCATGACCCGACCGTCAGTCGGCTCATCTGTACGCCGATCCCCGCCGGGGAGTGCAACCCAAAAAACTTTCAGCAACAAGCGGATGACCCTTCGCTTTACGCGGGTGAAGACTGGGGCTACCTTCGTACCACCGCCGACGAGCTCCGGCAGACAGTTCTGCAGCAGAAGGACCAAATACTGACCGACCAGAGGACCATCAGAGAACTGACGGGGAAACTGTCCGAGTGTGAGAAGGGGCTGAACGGCCGCAGCAGCGCGCACAGACGCGGGAGCGCTGCGGGTCTGTGGGGGGGCAAAAGCGCGGCCGAGGAGTCGCACCTGGACCGAATCATGGTGCGGGACAGTCCAGATTCGACGTCGGACAATGCCCACTATCTCACCGTCAGGGCTGTGGATGAACTGGAGCAGGCTATCACTCAGCTCAAAGATCGCATAGAGAAGCTGGAGGTAGGTAGAGTGTGAAAAACATCAGCCCTGCACATAAATCATCCTCTGCAGGAAGTAATTAATCCCTGGGAGAAGCCTGTGGTCCCACATGGCAGGGCTCTGAAGGAATACAGGAGGATCCCCCACAATATCATACTATCTGCTTTGAATATTTAGCCTATACATTGAAATGCCACCAGTTATTGTTACAGCTTTTGGTTTGTTTGGTTTGCTGCTTTTAGATTTCTGTACAATTCAACATTAAATAAGAACAGGTGAGCTTTCCAAAAGGCTTTAGATGTTGGCATATATGCTGCAAGAGATTCTCATGAAGCTTATCACCAGTAAAGAATAGAAGCAAAAGAAAAGATGCCCTTTTCAAGGACTGCAACTCTTATACAAAAGGTATCATGTGACTGAAATTCAGAATATATGAATGCAAACTGCTAATAGTGTCATCATGTTGTGATTTATGACCATAAGCAAAAGAAAAGGTAGAGCAGAAAGGCACAAGTGAAGAGAGATGCAAACCAAATGGAGGGAATGGACAGAGACATGGATGAAGATAAGGAGGGGGGAGGAAAAAACAGCAGAGGGAGAAGGAGGAGGTGGAGGTGGAGAGGAAAATATAGTAGAGTAACGTAAAACACGCTCTTATCTGACCAGAAATCCGATGATGTATAACCTCATTTTTGGCTCAAGAAATACCATGCATAATTTATGAGTTGACTATATTTGTTGAAAGCACAGACTTCTCTGCAGTATGGTGCTCCTCACTCTCATAGTTTATGTAGGACATGTTTGTATGGGTCATGTCTTTGAGGATTTTTCCCAGAGTAAAAGCAACGCCTCAGTGCGCTTTTCTGCTCTGAAGTGATAAGATACTGTGGTCAAACGAGTGTCTTGTCATGTACAACAGTAATACAGTGTCACGCATCACCTGGATTTATTTTGTTTCAGTGTGTTTTTTCAACCACCCAAGTCACATTTTCATGACCAGTATAGGTATGTGGCCTACTTTAGATTCATAGTGTGGCATTTTTCTCCCATCCTGTAAACAGGTGAGTATGCAAGAAAAGACACACCTGGGAATAGTCAGGTCAAAATAACTGTGTTGAGAACTTACGATCATATTATTCTTGCATGTGGTCTGCTCAGTTTTTGCTGATTGTGCCTGCATTCAGAACAAACAAAATGCGGCAATTGTTTACCGACTTTTTTCCCACTTTTTTTTTTAAGTGGAAAAAGGCATTAGGTACTTTGTGTTGTCATCTTTCAGGTTCCTTTTAGACAACAAATAGGAGCTTTCTTACAGTTTTTGTTGGCTTCTTCAGCAAACAAATACATAAAACATGAACATGAGTGAAAATATTGAAGAAAACATTAAATACCATCTTAGAATGAGATATAAATAGACCAGATTCTATTCAACTGCGCCAAGTATTTGCATAAAAAAAACACACAGATGTAAGAATCATTTAGTTTTATTGCCAGATCTCTGCAAAAAGTACAGACATTTACAATGAATGATTTCCACATAAGTGATGCCGTTACAACACCTACACTACAGTCGGTTTATATTGTGCACATTGTGTATTTTGCTTTAATGCAACAGAAGAACTTGCCAATTTGATATTGTTTTCTCTCTAGAAACGTTTGACATCCTCACATGTAAATGCCTGCCTCGGAGCCTAACCCCAGGCTTAGTAACAGAACTGTCAAATAATTTTGAGAATAGTCACATGCCAAGACTCACCAGAGCATTCCTGAGTTTTTGGTACTTATTACTTTTATTTCTGATTTAGAAGAAACACCAGCCACTGTTTAAATGTGTTGTAAATAAAACATTTTACATCTGCAAAACACACACAAAAGGCTTTCAACAGAAGAACAAGAGGAAATTGTCCAAATGCTGTCCCTTCATTGTTATTTTCTGATTCAATATTTAAACAAACGCTAGTTTCTCAAAGCTTCTGGGCTTTTCTATCAAAGCTATGATGTTTAATCCCCTCGCTGTTGTAGAAGTTAACTTCCCATGCACTATGAGGGAGCAGAGTGCACGTTGCACACCATTTACTGTTCAAGAACACAATGTATATGTATTTTTTATTTTTTATTGCACAGATTCCCCTGTGGTTTTGGTGTATATTAGTTGTGGATATCTTTGGTGGATATACTGGATGATATACTAGATGAATCCTGCAGAGTCTGTATTCCCCATGTTACTCCCTCTGTGGTTTGGGTATTTTATTCGGTGATCTATTATGCAGCGGAGTCAGGCAATTTGTCGTTGACTGAAATATTGAGTTCTCTCAGCAGCCTCTCTGACTTTCAATTATTTGTTGTGTTATACGTAATTGAAAAAAAAGAAAAGAAGTTCCCTTAGGACATGTGATGCCTCAGCTTAATGAAGTTTTATTCTGATCAAAAATTGTATTTGTTAAAGTGGGTTTCAGGATTGGTTTGAAGAGCATGCTGTGCTTTTGTTAACACACATTCCTTTCAAAGAACAGCTGTGATACACAATCAGTCTACAGCTTTAAAACAGTTTTTACTGAGTAGTCATTGTCTGAGTAAAATGCATAACAATAATATGACATGAGTTCATGTTCCAACTTAAAACAGTAGATGAGAATTCTCAGGAAGAGTATGCAAATGTAGACCTCTGTGAAATGAAGAGGAGAGCCAGGAGATGTAACAAAACCAAAACAACAAAACACTTAAAAGACTAAACAAGAGACAGACAAGATGTAAAAGATGAAACAAGCTGAAAATTATGGAAAGGTAAAAGATTTAACAAGAGAGAAATATTGTAAAGGATCCAACAGGGTGAAAATTATGCAGCAATATGAAAAGGATGTAAAAGAGGTAGCAACAAAAACTAATGATGTAAAGAACTGGAAAAAGAAGAGTTTCAGACACATTATTTTGACAGTGGAACAGTCAGTGACATATTAGACAAAGGAACCGTGACATCACCCGTTGGTTTCTGAACTGACATTTTGAGTTCAGTAGTTTGTTATTTAGCTATTGTTGTCTTTTTGGAAATTGAAGTGACTGTATTTGGACAAAATGGGCAGAACGTAGGGAGTCGGAGCAGTCAGGGATCATGGGTGAGTTAACGCTAAACCCAAACTTTCTGACTTCATCAAGCACTGCATAACAAGTCATTAGGTCTTGTTTGGGAAACCTATTAACCACAACTACAGTGCAGCTGTCTGTAAAGAAAAATTATACTTCAGTAAACAAAACGAAAGTCTAAAAGTCAAACTCTGCAGGTGCTGTCAAACAGACATGTCAAGACGCCTGAGATGTGAGTAATGGAGGATCATTTTGAATCTGGACCTCTCATTAGAGCAGGGGTGTCAAACTCATTTTAGTTTAAGGGGGAACACACAGACCAATATGATCTCAAGTGGGCTGGACCAGTAAAATATCAACAGTGAAAAAAGTAAAACTACATTTTGAAAATGTTTCTATCTACAAACTATCCTTTAAAAAAATTAAATAAGATGAAAAATCTGAAATTTCTGTAGGAATGATAAGTATATTTTTAACCACATTATGCTTCAGTTTATCATTTACACATGTGCATTACAACTCACAGTGGATCTACAAAGACATAAAACATTTAGTAACAGACATAATATTGTTAAAACTGCATTTATTTTTCTTAATACATTTCATCTTATTCATGGATGTTCATGTTAATCACATTTTAAAGGATGGTTTGTAGATGTAAACATTTGCAGAATATAATTTTACTTTTTCTGCACTAAAACAAAGAAAAATTTGTCATTATTTGTCAGAATTGTCATTATTTCTAAATTATTATTTCTATTATTTTACTTGTCTGATCCACTTGAGCTCATATTGGTCTGTACATGGTCCCTGAACTAAAATGATTTTGACATCACTGACAGTTAATATCTTTAGTGTAATTTTGGCATTTCACAAATTCACTCCACAGGGAAGATTGGACCATGGACCAGATTGGTCCATGGGCCGTATGTTTGACACCCTTGCATTAGAGAGTCAAAATAAACAAAATAGGAGTCCTGGAAAAAAAATGGTTAACTTGGTATTTTTGGAGGGTAAGTTACGGAAGTCTGTGAGACAAGGCTTTTTGGTCACCGGCCATCAGCAGTATTACAACTTTAAGGCTTTATTTTAAAGCTTCTCGGTCAGTAACAGTGTAGAAATTATTGGAATTAAAGATGCATTTTTACACACTTGGGTCCTAATGAGACAAAAATGAATTCCATGGTCCGAGGCTGAAAAAGTAAAGACAGTAGATGAGTGAATAAACCCATAAAATATCACACTGCATTCTGTACAGTGACAAAACACTGTCCATAGTTTCTGACGCAGTTTTCCTCCACCGTGTTCCTCCCTCTGCAGTCCGACATCGGGCCATTTCCTCACAACCAGACGGACAGCAGTACCTCTGGAGCATCGGAGGAAGTAAGGATGACTGGTGGCCCAGAAAGGTTGGCTGATCCTGGGCACAGAGCTGGTGCAGACAGACCCTGGAGGTTGGAGGATGTGGAAGGGGAGCTGGAGAAGAAGATGGAGCTGCTGGAGAAAGAGAGAAAAGCCCTGAGGCTGGAAACAGAGAAGCACAGGCAGGAAATTGACCGGGGCATCAATAAGCTACACCACCGCATCTCAGGACTGGAGGAAGGTAGTATTAAGAGTTTAGAAAAGCTCATAGATTGTGTCTGAGTGAGTGCGTATTGAATTAAATGTTTATGTTGAGATAGAATTAAAAAATTAAGGAGGTATACAAAACAGTTCAAAGTTGGAGGGCAAAGGGAAATCAATGATGAAAAGTAATTTGTTATGAAGAAAACTGACTTTAAAATTACCCCAGACATTTTGTATTCCCTTAATTAAATCAAGATATGAGTTTTTTGATGAATAAATTATGTAAAACTTATGTAATTTAAAAAGAAAAGATCAGATAGACTGTGAAATGCATGCAAGTGTAGAGAAAACAGTGAGTCCATTTAATCTGCTGGTCAGATGTTTTGTTGACTCTTTATGTTTTTTTTCTAGGGATCTCTGGTCATTCTTTCCCTGAAGGCTACAGACTGTCCTTTCCAAAGAGGACAAACTACATGTACGCTGTTGTAAACCATCCCATCCCGAAGCTCCACGCCTTCACCATCTGTCTGTGGCTGCGGCCAGCGGAAAGAGGCATCGGAACGCCCCTGTCCTACGCCGTTCCCGAGCAACCAAATGAAGTGGTGCTGCTGCAAGGCCTGCATTCTGCTGCAGAGCTGCTGGTCAATGACAAGGTACTGTATCAATCTATAGCTGCAAGGCAATCTAGAGAGGCAGGTCATATAGTTCTATATACTGTACATCATATACAGTCTCTGCACTCACTTGACCAGTCCATGGACATTAAAGGTTAAAGCACATTAAGGCCTATAGGTGTCACTTAGAAATGATTCATATATTAGGTCTAGTTCATTTTATATTATATTGTGTATAATAATAAGGCTGTGACTGTGAATATTTGTAAAATTGATTTTATTTTAAGTATATTGCACTACAGCAATAAAATATGAGGAAGCAGAGATATTCATTATAAGCATGTATTATTTCTGGAAAAAAAACAAAAAAACAACAACTCTAGATTACCTCTAAAGCCTTTGTCTATTCCAATTTATTTTTCATATTTTGAGATAAATTCTGCTAACATACCTGTCTAACTAACATTTAAATTAGCCATTGAATATTTAAAGTTTGAAACTCAGGACGCTGTTTTTATTTTACACTATGATGACTACATCCTACATTCTGCGGCACAAATCTGGGTCCCTATGCAGTCACGAAGTTTTCTCTTTCTTTCATCATTTCAAGATTTCCAGTACTGTGTTAGACAAGGCTTACTGACTGACTTGAATTTTTAACAGTTGTACTCTAGATGACAATCCCTGGTCTTGATCAGTCTGCAGTGGAAGAATATTACATTGTATTAGCATACAAATAAGTAGAACACATCAAATGATATAGCCAGTTTGGCTGACAAGCTAAATAGCCTCATGCACATGAGTAAATGACAAACTAAGGAGCCACCTTGGCAGCCTTACATTGTGTGTTGTGCCTTGCAGTGGCGCATTATATAATTCAGCAAAGTCATTATGGTAATAGATGCCTGGAGGAAAAGTTGTGTGTCCTTGGAGGAAGCAGAGTGTCTATGGGAATTTCATGTATAACACCTAAGTTAATTTTACACACCCGAAGAGAAAAGACATGCTAATGGTCTGGATGATGAGAATACATGCATGTAGCTGCAGTGTCCACTTACATACAACACAAATATCTTATTTTTCTTAAGTTGATGTTAGTTACAGGGTGGAAAACCCCATGAAGCCCATGAACCCCCTGAATAATGTTTATAATAATAGAGGCTGTTTTTACCTGTGCTTTCATTTCCAAAAACAAAATAAGAAATTTCACCAGAGAATTGAACCACAGATTTTTAGATGCAAGTCACATCTGTGACTCCTTGATCCACCACAGCTTCCTCTCCTTACAGCCTTATATTACATATAATATTACATACTTCGTGTGTGTGTGTGTGTGTGTGTGTGTGTGCGCGTGTGTGTGTAGGTGTGTGTGTGTGTGTGTGTGTGTGTGTGTGTGTGTGTGGGCCTATGGGTGTAAATGGCTGAATTGCTGCCGTGTGGCTTTCCTCCCCAGGGTGCAAAGTGTTACTCCATTTATCTTATCTGCTCATTACCCAATCCTAGGTGGCGCAGCTGCCTCTGAACCTCTCTCGAGGCAGCTGGCAGCACATCTGTGTGAGCTGGAGCCAGAAGGGAGGGGCCTGGCAGGCCTTCCAGGGGGGGAAGCTGAGGGGAGAGGGCCATTCACTGGCAGCAGGGCATCACATCAGACCTGGAGGAGTGCTTGTACTCGGGCAGGAGCAGGTAAATGCCCAAAAGAATGAAGAAAAAACTGAATGAAAACTAAATGAATTATTCCAACAAGTTATGACAGCTAAGAGGAGGGTAAAGCTGGCAGTTTACTTTAGAGGTAATCAAACATTGTGTGGCCTTCAGACTGCTGACTACAGCACTTCTAGGTCTTTTTACTACAGTGGACTATTCTTTGGGTTGTAAATACATGGTAAATAGAAAAACGCAGGACTTTGGGAGTCACAGGCAGAAGTAGACACACTGAATGTACATATTCTGTTTAGTTTGTGGTGTACTGCCAGTGTTGAGGAGGTTAAAGAAAGGTAGAGGGTTAAAGAAAAGTGTGATAAATAATGATAAGAATTTAGGGTAATGATGCCCAGGGGACATATATGCACCAGGGTTATTATAGTTAAAGCAGCGTATGACTTTCATCACTAATTTTTCTTCAGATTTGTAAAACCCCAGTGATACTCTACTTATCACTAATCCATTAGTCTTTCTGCGCTAATGCACCTAAATCCCCTCTATCACAGTGAACAACTTCGAAGATGACTCCATCACAAACAGCCTATATGTTTACATTCCAAACCGAAACTTCACACGGGCCTTTTCAGAAATTTAGCTGTGAAGTGCATTGTGGGAATGGAAATTCCACGCAGCCACAGCAGCAACAAACATAAGTGACAAACAATGAACCTGTGCCTGTGACCGGGACAGAAGAAATGGAAGGAATCACTGTAAGTCAATTGTCATCCTATAATACGGGGTGTGTGATCGTGGAAAAACAATACTAAGACATCGGTTTCATGGCATTTTTGGCATATGTTAGTGTGTAGGTTTATTATACACATACTGTAAGGAGCGAGTGAGCAGTGAGGGCCCGGCCATACCCTTGTATACTTGCGAGGCACGGGTTCATTGCTTGTCTCCTATGTTTGTTGCTGCTGCTGCAATGTGGAATTCCCAGTCCCACAATGCACTTTGAGACTAAATTTCTGAAAGCCCGAGTAAAGTGTTGGTTTGGAATGTTAACAAATGGACTGTTTGTGATGGAGTCATTTTTGAAATTGTTCACTGTGAGGGAAGTGATTTAGGTGCATTAGCACAGAAAGACTATGGATTAGTGACAAGTATAGGCTATCAGCTGGGTTTTGCAAATCTGAGGAAAATTTAGTGATGAAAGTCATACCCTGCTTTAAAGAAACTCAAGTAAAACCAGCAGTGGAAAATTAATTAATTTTGCTGAAATGAAAATAAAAATGTTAAACTAAAAAATGATAATAAAATAAACCAAAACTAATTCACAACACTTGTAAAATGTTCAGTCTCATGTGAATTTTTTTCTTCAACCTAAAACTCTTATTTTGACAATCGTTCAAAATAACACTTTTATAATCTTCACCATCAGCTGATAGTTTACATTACAGTTAGCTTAGCTCTGTTTTTAGACAGAAAAAGCCACAGTAAAACTACAAATCAGTGACCTTTGACCTGTGACCACTAAAATGTTTTCACTTCATCACAGAGGCCAAATGAAAATTTGTGCCTAATTTTGCAATATTTTGTTGAGCTGGTCCCAAGACAGAGTAATGAGGACCAATGGACTGAAAGACAGATTGAACTTCTCACAGAGATGCACCATGGACACGTCTAAAAACTACTATCAACAATATAACTTTGTTTATTGATGTTTTCATTAAAGGTTAATGACATACAATGAAAAAAAAAGGCTTTGCATAATATGAATCCTTTTATAAACTGTGACTTCTTTCATTTATCGTATTGTTATCCATTCTTTCTTTCCTGCCCTTTTCAGTCTCATAATCCCTCAAAAAGTCAAAGTAGGACTAAAAGTAAACATAAATCAAACAAACTAGTCAGAGGTTTCTCTCAGTGGAAATACAAAAGAACTACTCGTGCACTTATTAAACCTGAAAAACCAACCGCAGACCTAAGCCAAGAGGCAGATCAGCCCCCCCCCGATCACCACCAAAATTTAATCATTTGTTACTTGTGCCAGTATCAATATTTCCTGAAAATTTCATGAAAATCTGTCCATAACTTTTTGAGTTATCTTGCTAACAAACAAACAAACAAACAAACAAACACACAAATCAAAGTGATCACAATAGGTAACAAGTGTTCAGAGAACGCAAACCTCTACCAAGCACCCCGAACGGTGTGCATGTGTGGATCGACTATTTGTTTTTAAATTAAACAGTTTCAAGGTTGTTCCATACAGCAGAAAAAGTTGAAGCTTGGTACCAGTCATGTGTATGTCAAATTATATTAAATTCCAATCAATATTTGTTCAGTTATAATGAAAAATGTGTCGTAAATGGGATTTTCAAAGTTAAATTGAAATGTCCACAGAGTCCACATTCCACAGTGGGTGTGGACAATTTTGTGCCAGATACAAGATGTTGTTATAAGCAACGGGTGGATCAAATTGGACACTAATCGGAGTCGTTTTGAATTTTTTTATGAATTTTTGAAAATTGCTCAGTGATGAGAGACAGGAAAATTTGAGATTTTATGACCTTGCTGTGACCTTGAACTTTGGCCTACTTGGCCCAAAATTTAATGGGTTCATCCCAGGACCTAGGCCTATCTGTGGGTACAATTTGGTAAAGATGGTTGAAATAGTTTTCCCATAAAGTTGCTAACAAACAAACAAACACACAAAGAAACAAACACACAAAGCAAAGTGATCACAATACCTCCTGGCGGAGGTAATAAGCGGATGTAAAAATACTCTTTCATCTGTTTGTCCATTTAATCCAGCTCCACATCTTCAGTTCCCTGAGCTGATCCTCTGTGTGTGAACAGAAGCGTGTTCTGAAATCGTCATCCTCCTCTGTCACACTGCTCCCCTCCAGCTTCCTCCTGGTGACACATCTAACAGGAGCTTCTCTCCCTGCAGGATTCCCCCGGTGGAGGTTTTGACTCATCCCAGGCCTTGGTTGGAGAGCTGTCCCAGGTGGGCGTTTGGGACCGGGTCCTGTCCCCCAGCCAGGTGGCCAGCTTGGCCCGCTGTGGCAAAGTGACCCAAGGCAGTGTGGCCCCTTGGACTGAGAGCCAGATCCAAGTTTACGGCGGAGCCACAAAGGACCCGGGAGAGCCTTGTAGTAAACACAGCCGGAGCGCGCAGTGACCGATCAACAGCGGCTTTGGAGGAGAGGGGAAGGTGAAGAAGAATGGGGGGGGCATGAGTAGCCCTTTAAGAAACTAGGATTCCATCTGCCCAGTAGTTGTAGCTTAATGGTACGACATTTTTTAACCTACTCTGTGTGGCTTGGACTGACAAACAAAATATGGCTTTAAAATTTTATTTTTATCAGGAGCAGTGGCTTTTCAGTTACTTCTAGCAGCCATAGATTCACCAAAGAGGTGCAGAACCATATCAGATGGTTGTTCTTCCAAAAAAGAGATTTGCTATAGTATGGACCACATTTATTTCCACATAACCACACCATCTTGGACCTAGCTTAAATGGTTTACCGGCACTTCACCGAAACAACTCGTCACACATTCAGTGAGTTATCGAATACTGTGTTGGTATTTATCCAGACTGGAACCCTGATTTATTATGCATGTACAAAAATATGACTTCCTATCACTAGTATTTCCAAGTGAAGTACAGTGAATATACAGTAAATATTAACAGTCCTTTTTTAATTAGTCACATAACTTTAAGTAGAGAGCTATACGTTGCTAAGATTAGCCAGAAAGTTAAAAGTAGTTGTTAATTTATTCAGATGATGTGGAAAAAGGAACACAGATGAAGTTATTTTCAGAAGATTTGGAGCTTTTGGGAAAACATTTGTATCTGGAGCCCTGCATTAACCCATAAAGGCCCAGTGTGACTTTTGCGCCAGTTCCAGAAAGAATTTAGTTCTCTTTTTAACGTTTCTTAAGTGATTTATCATCATTTATTCTAATACTATCCTCTGTACTTTGCGTTTGTACAATACAAATCAGATATCTTCCCATGTTTAATTTAGGGATCATGTAGATGTTCATAAAAGCACATATTAAATTAAATTGTCCTAATATCAGAAACAGAGAAAAATGAAGAAAATGTGACTTTTTTCAACAAAATTTGTCATTAACTGAACATAAACCCAGTGTGTCCATCCACTGTCATTGATCCAACTCCATGGGTTTTACTGGTCAATCAATGTTGTAGAAGATGACAGTGTTTCCACGGTAACTACAGAGCCTCTGAACATCCAAATGGGTCATATTTGATGACCATGAAAAGATGACAAAGTGTATTTTACACCAACTATTTACATATATTGATAGGATTAGAGGATCAGAAGGTATTAAACATTTTATAATGGTAGATGATTTTGGTCGCCAGTGGTTGTTTGGGTCTTTATGGGTTAATTAATTAATTAATAAAATGCAACTAGCCTTCTGTTCCATTAGCACCACTACTAAACCCTCCCTATAAACAAAAATGTGGATTTAATAAGAAATCATTTGATTCTTCCACAACATTCTCAATATCTGCCCTAATGGTGAAGATACTTCTGTGCAAGTAAATCTAAATCTACATTTTGTAGTTCTTGAAAATATTGCTGATAGGGAGTAGTATTTTGCACACATGCATACAACAACTTGGGTATCTGTTTCTCTGGCTGCTAGAAGTTACAATGAGCCACTACATGAGTGCATTATGTTTGGGGTGGAGTTAAAAAAGGAAAAAAAAGGGCTTTGACCACTTTGCATTTGGGGTCAAGGTGAAGTGAAGGAAAAGCATCAGCAGAAATTGTGGGAATGTATAAATTATAAATGGCTTCACAGGATAGATGATGAAAGCAAAAGGAAAGATAGCACATCATTTTCACCTGCATGACGTACTCATTATACTTGTAATGTCTTGCCACTGCAGTGTGTTGCTCACAAGTTTTACAAAAAACAGCCACATGCATCTTAACCTAGTCTGGTATGTGACTGTCTTTGTTTTTGTCAAATGGGGCCTAAGGGTCTTTCTGGTTCCCTAAATGAGATACTAAGCAAATCTAAAACAAGAAGAATCTTATTCCCTGAAGAAATCACTACCCCGAGAAAAAACATACTCATTTTTTTTTATGCATTCTGCGCTTTCCTTGACAAGCTTTTGCCCTACTTATATCAGGATGTGCAGATTTAGAAAGGTAAGGTCAAAATATCAAGGAAACTTTCAGCTCAGCCTTGTTGTATACATTCTCATTTTATGTTCATTAAATTCACAGTCTTGAATGCAGCATAAAACATTAAACCTGTGATGGTCACTCACAACAACTGAACATGTATTCTTTCTAACTGACTGTTTCCACTGTAGGACAAATGAACCCCTGCAGCCTCCAGACCTTTTCCTCCTTCATACATTCCATGCATGAGTCGTATTGTCTTTTTATGATGAACCTCGATGCACACAATACGATCGAGAGAATTCACTTCAGATCATGTGTGGGAGTGATATTTAATACAGACTGCTGTAAAACATCAGCTCCCCCTGCGTTAAAATGATCTCGAGTGGAAAGTGCCTGTTGGGGGTTTTGTACACCATAAGATATTTTCAACTAATTAAGCATCAGTGCTTTGGGAACATATTTAACATTAAAGGGGTCTTGGTGAAAGACACTCAGAGACACTGTTTAAGGACTTAAACGTCTCTGCAGTGAGTCTAAACTGATGCTAGATCAGCTAAATCTCCTTGTTTTGTCTAATAGTGTCTTGGATGATGCCTCTCAGTCTGCAGTGTTATAACTAATAATATGCCTGGTGTGTATTCAGCTCATGGCAGAGCTTCTTTGAGCTTTTTGATAGTGGTGTGGCATTATTCTGTTTATAATCCCTGGAACTGAACGCTAAGCTTGTTAACTTGACCTGCAACGTGTGTCTTTTCTTACCTGGAAATTCTGTTGTTGTTTTATTTTTCCACTGTATGCGTTGGCGTCTGTGTGCTTTCACGTCGCGGTTTGTATAAATATGTATGTCTATGTCTTGTTTGATGTCGTATTGTTCTGTGCCGTGTACAAATATCAGATATTTACAATAATTAAAGCCCTAATTTTCAGATGTAAAGAGTGTTTTTGTTTTTCTTTCAGTACGTTTACGCTCTTATTACCTTCAGAAAATAGTGCGGTGATTGAAAGACACTGTTAGCTGCTCTTACACTGAAGGACACAAACTACACCGCAAAAAATTTAAATCTTACCAAGTGTATTTTTCTCATTTCTAGTCAAAATATCTCATCAGACTTAAAACTAGAAGCACTCAGAGAGCGCAGACCTCCACCAAGGCAGATCAGTGCCCTGGATTTGGATGAAAATTTCAGGAAATGTTGATACTGGCACAAGGAACAAATGATTAAATTTTGGTGGTGATCGGGGGTGGGGGGGCCACTGATCTGCCTTGGCGGAGGTCTGTGCTGTCTTTTCTAGAAAGCACTTGTAGAGCGTAGATCTCCGCCAAGGCAGATTAGTGACCCCCCCCCCCACCCCCGATCACCATCAAAATTTAATCATTTGTTCCTTGTGCCAGTATCAACATTTCCTGAAATTTTCAACCAAATCCATCCACGTGGGGGTGGGGTGGAGGAGGTTGGTGCTGTGGGGACGGAGACTACGGGAGGAAGTGTTAAGGGTGAGGAGGTCCTTGAGGTAGTCGGGGGCGTTTCTATGGAAGCAGTTGAAGGTGATGAGGGCGGTCTTATAATTAATTCTGAAGGGGATTGGTAGCCAGTGGAGGTTATGGAGAATGGGGGTGATGTGTTCCTGTTTATGGGTCTGTTTGTGGATTCTGGCAGCGCTGTTTTGAATGGACTGGAGTTGGCAAGTGAACAAGTGAAAATTATCTTGGTAAGATTTCTTGAAATAAGATTTTCAAGATCTATTGTCTAAAAATAAGTTCTTATATCTCACTGAAAAGTTACTCTTTAGTTGATTATGTCTTATTTGAAGTGTGATGAGATATTTTGACTAGAAATGAGAAAACACTTGGTAAGATTTGGGTTTTTGCAGTGTAGTCAAAGCAGAACTGTACTGTTGACACAAACTCTCCTGCAGCAAAATCCAGTCTTCTCCCAACTCCACAGGAGGAAAAAAAATGTAATTTTGTTCTGTTAGAAAGAGAATTCTTCTCTCACTAGTCACTGAATTCTGCGGCTATTCTTTTTTCCAAGGAAATTAAAGGAGAAAGTTCAATGAGAAAAGCCTGCAGCCTTCTCCCTCGGGTGCAGCAGGTGTAGATAGAGAAATGAGTAAATGAATCTGTTGTGACTGGACTACTCCTTTAGTCATGAAAACACTTTTCCTGTAGCGCATGAATCCCAGCTATAAAAGGTTCAAGACCTCAGATTCAAGGAAAGTCTGACAAGGTCAGCGCACAATGAAACACAAAAGCAAACAACTGGCTAGGACAGACTGTAGGTGCTGGAAAAAGAATAATATTCTGTAAACAAGCAGTAAAGATAAGAATGTACATGCTCTGTGCACATGTATTGATAAAAGATACATTTAAGTGTAATGTAAGTAGATGTATCACAGTAGACGTGTTTAATTCTCACCTTGCATCATTCCCTGTCATGCTTCATTCTCACCCTCCTCTCATCTTCTCACTCCCCCTCCCCACCTCCTCCTCCTCTCCGTGGTATTTCTTCCTCAGATCCCTACATCCTCCTCCTCCGCTCTTTGTCAATTGTCACATGCTCTTTACTCAATCCCCGCTCTCCTCATGTCCCATTTTCCAACCATTTCTTCATCCAGGGCACCCCCAGTCCTCCTGCTGACAGTGAAGAGAAACACACACACCATCAGGCTCTGACATCTCAAGGCTGCTGACAGGAATCTGTCATTCTCACAGATACCATGGAGCATTGTGGGTAAAAATTGAAGGCAGCAGACACACAAATACAAATAGTTATGAGCTGGGATTTAAAAACAACTCTCTTTATTTGTGTTGCACTGCCTCAAGACACAAATCATGCTTTATCTTTTTTTCTTTTTTCTTGGATTTCTTGGGTCTGGGTACCAACACACTGTAGCAGTGAAATAACACTGTAAAGGCAGTAAACATTAACCCATAAAGATCCAGTGCTACTTTTATGGCAATTCCCAAATGATTTTTTCTCTCTATTTAACCTTTCTTAAGTGATTTATTGTCATTTATTATAATATTATCCTCTGTATTTTGCCTTTTTTCAGTTTCAGTTTTCAGTTTTTTTCAGTTAAAATCAGATATTTTTATATATTTGATTTACTGATCATGCAGATGTTCATAAAATTCAGATTAAAGTTGAGGGGTTTTATATCAAAAACAGAGAAAACTGAAAAGTGACTTTTACAGTAAAATATATCAATAACTGAGCATAAACCAAATGTCTCCATCCACTGTCATTTATCAAGCTCCATGGGTTAATAAATGTTATAGAAGACGGTGTTTCCACATTCACTACGAGCCTCTGAACGTCCAAATGGGTTATATCTGATGACTATGAAAAGATGATAAGCTGTATTTTACACCAATTATTTACATGTATCAATAGGTTTAGTGGGTTAGAAGTCATTAAATCTTTTAGATCAGTAGATGCCTTGGTTGCTGTTGGCTGTTTGGGTCTTTTGGGGTTAAAACTGATTAGAGTATCCAGATTGTGGGAGTGCATCACATATAGCTGAGTTTTTCATTAACCAATAAGCAACATGGAATTTTTACGATATTCCTGTATGATGTGGTGTATGTGAATTAAATCAACTCAAACTTTTTAATATTTATGTCAATGCTACATTTTATGCATAATTACAGTAATTATTATAATTTCAGTAGAATATATCAAAAACTGAGCATAAATCAAGTGTCTCCATCCACTGTCATTGATCCAACTCCATGGATTTTACTGGTGAATCAATGTTGTAGAAGATGACAGTGTTTCCATGTTCACTACGGAGCCTTTGAATGTCCAAAAGGTCATATCTGATGACCATGAAAAGATGACAAACTGTATTTTACACCAATTATTTACATGTACTGATAGGATTAGTGGATCAACAGGTATTAAACATTTTATATCAGTAGATGCTTTTGGTCACCAGTGGATGTTTGGGTCTTTATGGGTTAAAGCCACTAACAAATACTGTCCAAACCTGGGTGGCACAGAACAGAACAGTTCTCTAATCCCTTCCAAGTGTGAGTCAATCTGTTCAGTTTGACTGGATAAGGTGAGAATGAGCACCGGTGGTTCACGCTATCCTCTGTTTTTAGTAATAGACTTAGATGTTAAGCCCATCAACGGCTCTCAGACCCTGTGGCAGACATTCCCACTCATGGGGCTGGTGTCACACAATTCAGATTTAAACCAAGCCCAAGTCCCGTTAACCTCATTACTGTGTGGGTGTAACCCACTGTGTGTGAGAAACTGCTTACACCAGCAGATGAGTTAGGGCAGATAATTAACCTCTTCACTGCTGCTGCTGTCCTTAACCCTATCATACATGAATTATGAGAAACTTAATTGAGATTTTTTTTTTTTCCTGAGAGTTTTTATTCCTCTTTAGGCATGAAAAAAAATAATGCAATTGAAATTATTATTTTTTTAACCTATTTTTCATGGAGTTGCAAAAATGGACACCATGTGTTTAATTTTAGAAGCAAAGAAACATCTGTTCACTGATACACTGTGTGAAAACTACGAAATCATTGTTAAAATATTGTTAATCTGATGTTTTGTCACATTTTAACAAACTCTAATACTAGTTATTAATCACTTTATGGAGATTGCAGGGTGGGGAAGCAAAATTTACAATGAACATTCAGTAGGCACTACGTCAAGTGTTTTGAAACCAAACATATATTGATGTCATAATCATACCTAACACTATTATCCATACCTTTTCAGAAACTTTTGCCCATATGAGTAATCAGGAAAGCAAACGTCAAAGAGTGTGTGATTTGCTGAATGCACTCGTCACACCAAAGGAGATTTCAAAAATAGTTGGAGTGTCCATAAAGACTGTTTATAATGGAAAGAAGAGAATGACTATGAGCAAAACTATTACGAGAAAGTCTGGAAGATACTATTGAAGAAGAATGGGAGAAGTTGTCACCCGAATATTTGAGGAACACTTGCACAAGTTTCAGGAAGCGTGTGAAGGCAGTTATTGAGAAAGAAGGAGGACACATAGAATAAAAACATTTTCTATTATGTACATTTTCTTGTGGCAAATAAATTCTCATGACTTTCAATAAACTAATTGGTCATACACTGTCTTTCAATCCCTGCCTCAAAATATTGTACATTTTGCTTCCCCACCCTGTATATGCAAAAAAAAAAAAAAAAAAAAACCTTAATGTTAATGACAGTCTAACAAAAATAACAAGTACCTGATTTACACTCAAACATGTTACTGCAGATCAGGTTTATCAACAGCTAAGTTACAGTAATGGTATGAATGTCAGTGTATGGGATGATACTGAAGTGTCCACCATGTTGGCTGATATGGAACTAAAATAATAAAATCCTTGAAAATACGATAAGAGAACAGCTGACCACTATGCATGAAAGGGTTAAATACCTGCTTAAGACAGTAAGAAGGAAGAACTCATATTTACAACAGTGGAATTTGACTGATGCTTCTTTAGGTTTTTATGGTTTTAAATGTTGCTTCTTAATCACATGATTTGAACCAGTTCCGGGCGGTTTTAAACAGGACTGAGGGGGCTAAAAGAGAGTATGAATACAGAGCTTATGGATGTGTTTACAAAGACCATTTTTTTTATTTCAGTAGCTGATAATGCTTGTGTTGACATTGAGTATAATGTTTAACGAAACAATTTACAAATAAATAAACTAAAATGAACACAAAAGCATCATTTCATGTATTTCGTAAGCGTCCAATAAGAGTACAGCCTCATGTCACCTGTTGAGAATGCTTTGAAAGCCACATACACATTCATTTTAGCAGAACACCACAACCAGGAGGTGATAAAAAAAACTGACTAATTACAAAGACAATGAACTAAATACAATCAAAGATTCTCTTCCTATATTGACATGAACTACGGGACATAAGACAAGTATTATAAGACCCCTTTCACCCCTTATGGACCAGTCACGACTGATGTAAACCATATATTATTCTTATAGTTATATATTATTCCTAGTCTTAGAATATCTTACATTCTATTTTCTAAATCTGTGTTTTCTAAAATTAGCATCTGAACCCAAAATGGGACTACAGAGGTGTTTTTATTGGGTAAACAACTGGCAGAAAAAAAATACATAGCAATAGTATGATCTGGGAGTAAATTTTCCTAATTGAAAGGGAAGAATGTTCTCTGGAAAAGTATAGATATGATAACATCAATAAAGTCAAGTGAAAGGCTGAAGAGAGACCTCAGCTGTGAAAGAGGCATCAAGATGAAATTTAAAAAAAAAAAAAAAAAACAAAGTAAAAAGATTAAAATGTTTTAAAAGATGCAACAAAATGAAAAATGTACTCAAATAAAGCACGACACAAGACTAAAACATATGAAGATTAAAATGACACAGAAGATGTAAGGAAGTTAAAAAAAAAAAAAAAAAAGAACAAATGAGATTTTAAGAGACCACTTTGTTTTTTGGTAATTGAAAGGTCTGTAAAAATATACATCTGTCATTTTTCTTCACATATTTTTGTAAGTTTGGGGTCTACAGGAGACAACAAATTTATCTTTTGGGTCTAAAACCAAAAACGTTTGTGAATCACTGATCTAATGTTAGGCCTTAGTCAGTAAATCCTACTATATAATGCACGTTTTGGCCCCGCCCTGTGTCCCATCGATGTTGCAGCACAGGAGGACGTATGGGTATAATGCTGCTGTTGCACCACGGGAGGGAGCTAAAGGCATTACAGGTACAATGCTGCTAGTAGTCTTAAATCTGAATTTGTGAAACTTTAATGCAGGGGTGTCAAACTCATTTTAGTTCAGGGGCCACATAAAGCCTAATATGATATGAAGTGGGCCGGACCAGTAAAATAATATAAATAATAGAATAAGAACTTAGAAATAATGTCATCTCCAAAGTTTTCTCTATGTTTTTGAGTGAAAAAAGTCAAATTCCATAATGAAAATGTTTACATCTACAAACTATACTTGAATGTAACATGACCAAATATGAACCTGAAAATTCTTAAGAAAAATAAGTGTAATTTGAACAATATTACGCCTCAGTTTATCATTTATTCATGTGCATCACAACTTACAGATCACAGTGGATCTACAAATACACAAAACATTTAATAACAGGCAGAATATTGATAAAATTCCAAATACTTCTCTTAAGACATTTCAGGTTGTTCATATTTGTTCAGGTTATTCATATTTTTTGTAAAAGGCTAGTCTGTAAATGTAAACATTTTTGTGTAATTTTACTTTTTTTACACAGCAACAAAGAGAAAAATTTGCGGTTTTCATTATTTATAGGTTATTATGATAATATTTTACTGGTCTGACCCACTTTACATTGAATTGATCTAAAATTATTTTAACATCCTTGATTGTTAATTTCTTCAGTGTAATTTTTGCATTTCACAAATTCATCCCACGGGCCAAATTGGACCCTTTGGCGGGCCGGATTTGGCCCCCGGGCCACATGTGTGCTTTAATGAGTCAAACCTGTCACCTTTCTGCTGCGGTAAACCTACACTTACCCTTAGGTGATAGATTCCTAGATCAGCCTCTAATGATCACAGTCCTCTGTCTACAGGACCACAGACAGGATGTACTATTCACTTGTGCATTTACCTGTAAAGACTGAATGTAGAAAAGATTAATTAAGCTCATTATTAAATTTGGTTGAATTACCTTAAAAAAAGCATTGACTCCATACCTGTGGATCTCTCTGTATATGTAAAGTGAGGAGCTTAGGCAAACTCTCTGGGTTTTTTTTTTTTTTTTTTTTTTCCAGTTAAGCCTCACACCTGCATAGTGTGGTTGTGTGCTGCTTTAACAAAATTGCCTGTCACAGCCAGATTCTGTCTGAGTGTTAATTTCTTTCTCAGCACTCTGGAACATTTCTCAGAGGGAGCTAACAGTGGCTACGTAGGAGGAGACATAAATTTAGTGAGCGATTCTTAGACATCCATTCACATCTCCTCTCAGCTCCATACTAAATTAAACCATAAAAAACATCCTCCAGTAGACAGATAGTGTACAGGAGAAGGCTGCAGCTCTTTGTCTGATAAAACATACGGGACCATGACAGCAGTGGACCCAACAGGGAATTAACCTGTGACCTCCCAGTTTATAGAAGAAACCAGTAGACTGACCCCCGTTCACCATCCACACTTAGAAGATCACATTTCCCATTGGATTACCAATCCCCATCTAATCCATAATGTTCCATCTAGGAATGGGCAGAATGTAATCCCATAATCCATGAAATGGATGGACCAGGAGAGTTTGCATCATAGAAAATGTTTCAGCCATCTCAGCCGGGTTCAGCTCATGTCAGTAAACTAATTCACAGAAGAAGCAGAAACAAACCCCGTGCTACTTTTGTTGCAGTTCCCACATGGATTTAACCTTTCTCAAGTGATTTAACACCATTTATTATAATATTATCCTCTGTACTTTGCATTTAAGTGAAAATCAAGTATTTTCCCATATTTAATTCACAGATTGTACAGATGTTCATAAAAGGTCAGATTAAAATTGAGGGTTATTTCATCAAAAACAGAAATAACTGAAAAAAGTGACTTATTTAGTAAAATATATCATTAACTGAACATAAACCAAGTGTCTACATCCAGTGTCATTTATCAAACTCCATGGGATTACTGGTGAAGATGATGGTGTTTCCACGTTCACTACGGAGCCTCTGAATGTCCAAATGGGTCATATCTGATGACCATGAAAAGATGACAAACTGTATTTTACACCAATTATTTACATTAATTGATAGGATTAGTGGATCAACAGGTATTAGACATCTTATATCACAAGATGTTTTTTGTCGCTGGTGGATGTTTGGGTCCTCATTCATCATGTGACAGCCCTCTGCCATCAGAGAACACATTTTGGCTTCCTTCATGACATGGAGCAACATTTTGATTCACAAGTGCATCTCCTATATGTGAAACTTGTCTGGATGTTGAGAGATTTGTAATGATTAAAGGCAAATTTTGTTAGATTAGATTGGATTGGATTAGGTTAGGTTAGGTTAGGTTAGGTTAGGTTAGGTGAGATTATATTATATTAGATTAGATTAGGTTGGGTTGGGTTGGGTTGGGTTAGGTGAGATTAGATTAGATTAGATTAGATTAGATTAGATTAGATTAGATTAGATTAGATTAGATTAGATTAGATTAGGTTGGGTTGGGTTGGGTTAGGTTAGGTGATATTAGATTAGATTAGGTTAGGTTAGGTTAGGTTAGGTTAGGTAAGGTTAGGTTAGGTTAGGTTAGGTTGGGTTAGGTTAGGTGAGATTAGATAGATTAGATTAGATTAGATTAGATTAGATTAGATTAGATTGTTTTAGGTTAGGTTAAGTTAGGTTAGGTTAGGTTAGGTTAGGTGAGATTAGATGAGATTAAATTAAATTAAATTAAATTAAATTAAATTAAATTAAATTAAATTAAATTACATTGCATTAAACCAGATTAGATTAGATTAGATTAGATTAGATTAGATTAGATTAGATTGTTTTAGGTTAGGTTAGGTTAGGTTAGGTTAGGTTAGGTTAGGTTAGGTGAGATTAAATTAAATTAAATTAAATTAAATTAAATTAAATTACATTGCATTAAACCAGATTAGATTAGATTAGATTAGATTAGATTAGATTAGATTAGATTGTTTTAGGTTAGGTTAGGTTAGGTTAGGTTAGGTTAGGTTAGGTTAGCTTAAATTAAATTAAATTACATTGCATTAAACAAGATTATATTATATTATATTATATTATATTATATTATATTATATTAGATTAGATTAGATTAGATTAGATTAGATTAGATTAGATTTGATCAGACTTTATTGTCATTACACATGTACAAGTACAAGGTAACAAAGGGCAGTTTAGTATCTAACCAGAAGTGCCATCCATAGACAGTATGTAAATAAATATACAGGACTGACTTTTGGGGTGCTATAAATATACTATAAGGGGTTATTATATAAAATTAATAAACATTAAAATCTACAGCATTAAAGTCCAATAAATATATGTTATTAGACATAATAATTGGATATATTTGAGTGGTACAGACACAATAAACAGATTCTGAACATATTATATAGGTGGATAATTTCATAATATACAGATTGAGGTGATATTAACACACTATACAATTTGAATACTATGAATTTCACTTTCTGTGGAAACTAGTCATTCCAGCACTGATAAATGTTGATTTATATCTCTCGGTGGCAGAGTCGACACATATCCTGGGTAAGGGTGTAGTCAATTTAATTCTAAAATAAAGTCCTCTACCTGCGAAGAGTGTCATTATTTTTCATTTGATGGTGAAATTTGATGGAAACGAGAGGGCAGATGAAAAAGGAGACAGATGCTGTTTCTCGTCAACGCATAAAAACAAAAAGTAATCAGATAAGTTGTATTGAAAACTGTAACTGAAACAGGGGCGGTGAGTTGTATTCACACTACGCACAAGCTTTTTGACATTTCACTGTCATCACGACACCCTTCCGCCTTCGAAATCCTTAAATCCACCTACTCATCACTTTCCCTGTTGAACCCGAGTAGGTAATCCACCTACTCAGCCTCCTCATGGCAGGGTACCAGAATCATTACTCTCCACTACACAAACACACACACAGACACACACATACACACACATTAACTCGGTCCAAAATCCCCACAGAGGCTCCATCTGGACAGGAACACACTTTGCTCTTCCTCCGTCTTTGTCACCCACTTTGCATCTCATATTCCTCCCTCACTCGCCTTCTTTTTTTCTCAATGGCTTTGTTAATGTTTTTTTTTTTTTTTTTCATCTAATGCAGGTAGGTGGCCTTGTATAACTCCATGGGCCAAGCACGATTATGAAACCGCCCAAGGTATTTTTGCTGAAAGGACTTGTTCTTATTCAGGGTCAGAAAAAGAAATCTGTCGTGTGTTTTGATCGTATTCACTGACTTCGACTCAAAGGTGGTTGTGTAAGTCATCTCATTATCGAACAGTTATGGCAGTCCTTATTTCACACACATTTCAATGTCATTAATGATCGCTTTGTTAAAGATTCAATAGTATGATTTGTGTGTGTTTATGTGGAGTTTGTGTTGGTCTGTTTTTGTCCTTGGAGTCAGTCATCTGTTGAATGTAACTCTTTTTCTAAGCTCCCAGCTTTCAGGGATGTCTATGTCAGCAATAACACAATGGTTCTTATATACCAAAGGGTGTCAAACATGTGGCCCGTGGCCCAAAACTGGCCCGCCAAAGGTTCCAATCCAGCCCACAGGATGGATTCACAAAGTGCAAAATTTTTATTAATGTCAAAGGGTTTGTTTGTTTGTTTGTTTGTTTGTTTGTTTGTTTCGAATATTGCAATAAAATCAAACAACAAAAGAATGATATAAAAAGAAAGTAAACCATTCAAAAAAGGGTGGGATGAAGTTTAATTTATAATCTCCCGCCCCCTTACTACATCCCTCACCTACCCTACATTTCTATATTAGATTCCATAATTAACTCAAAAATCCTCATATATCAGACTAAATTCTGACTATGCACAAAACACAAAATTTCTGTATATAACAAGGACAGGGTCCACATACAGACCAATTGTGATATCAGGTAAAATAATAACATAATAACCTGTAAATAATGGCTCCAAATTTTCTTCTTGGTTTAATGTGAAAAAAATATTACATCATGCCTACAAATAATGACAATGGCAAATTGATCTTTTTGTTTTAGTGCAAAAAATAACATTACATTATTAAAATATTTACATCAACAACCTATCCTAAAACAATAAAATGTGAATAACCTGAACCTAAAATGACTAAAAAAAAAAAAAAAAAGTCCAATTTTAACAATGTGCTCTTACTAAATATTTTGTGCCTTAGTAGATCTGACCTGTAATGCACATGTATAATTGATAAATTGAGGCATCAGATTGTTAATTGTTTTATTTTGTTTGGATAGTTTGTAAATATAAACATTTTCATAATTATTATTTTTTTTTTTTTGTGGGGGGGGGGGATCTTGCACTAAAACAAAGAGAAAAATCTGGAGTTGCATTTATAGGCTATTATGCTATTATTTTACTGGTCCAGCCAACGTTGGATCACACTGGGCTGCGTAAAACATGAATACAAACAGAATACAGTTGTCTGCAAATCTCAAAATCACATATTTTGTTTAAGATAAAACACTGAAATGTTTACACTGAGACTACTTTTTTAAGAGAAAAATAAGTTCGTTTTGAATAAACCTCCAAATCCATAGGACAAGGCCATGCTAAGATGGTAGAGCGGGTCGTCCAATAACCGAAGGGTTGGCGGTTCAAATCCCGCTCTGTCCTAGTTAGTCCGTTGCGTCCTTGGGCAAAACACTTCACCCTCCTTGCCTCCAGTGCTGCCACTCACACTGGTGTATGAATGCGTATGAATGTTTGGTGGTGGTCGGAGGGGCCGTAAGCACGAATTGGCTGTCACGCTTCTGTCAGTCTGCCCCAGGACAGCTGTGGATACAATGTAGTTTAACACCACCAGAGGGGGAATGTGAGAGTGAATGAATAATGGGTCAATAATGTAAAATGCTTTGAGTGACCAAAAAAGTGCTATAGAAATCTAATCCATTATTATTATTATTATTATTATTATTATTATTATTATTATTATTATTATTATTATCATTATTATTATTATTATTATTTTTATTATTACCTCTGTGGAACATCCCCTGTCCTTCACAACAGTCTGTGAACATCGTGGAACTGAGAAGACCAGTGGATGTGTGGTCCCATTCTCATCTGACATAGGATTGTAGCTGCTCAACAGCCTGAGTTTTTTTTTTTTTAATTTATCACATTTGTCTTTTCATGTACTGTACAGAAGTCTTAGGTCACCTTGAGCTTTATTGTTTTTTCAGGGTTGAAAAGAACAAAAATACTTATTTCTCATTCTCTTGTCTTCAAATACAACAAGAAAATACAGGAAATACTTGCATTGCATTAAAAGACAAAACAATAAACTGAAGTAAATGAGTTCTAAAGGTTTAAGTCTCTATTTAGTGTGACCCCTGACACCATGACAAGAAGCAGCACAAACAGAAAGATCTGACGTGTTGATTGAGACTGGAAAATTAAGGCAAAAAATCTCATATTGTCTGAACAAAAGGGTTAAAGACATGTTAAGTGCAAAGCCAAGGCATTTTAAATGCAACAACTTTGGATTATAGAAGTGGTTTAGTTAGTCGTTTTTTCCCTGAAATGTGTGTTTTTACTGCTGTACATAATTCCCATATAGACTGGATCTTAATACAGAGACTGAAAAATGCATATGTGTGGTCATTAGAACTTTACAAAACCAACAAACCTAATGTTGGACCAGGACCTTTACAGAGTGCTGTATTTTCGGTTGGTCAATACCCATACTCCTCCTCTATGAAGTTCTGCTGTTGTAACAGATGCAGTATTAGGTTTAAGAATGTTTTGCTGATATAAGCAAGGCCTTCCCTGAAAAAGACGTTGTCTGGATGGGAGCATAATTTGCTCTAAAACCTGTGTGTATACCTTTCAGGATTGATGGTGCCATTCCTGATGTGCAAGTTTCCCATTCCATGGGCATTAATACCACTGCAGATTCAGGCTTTTGGACTGAGCCCTGATAACACAGCGGACGGTCACCCTCCCCTTTAGTCTGAATGACGCCGTGGTCCGACCACAGAACAGTTTTCCACTTTGCCTCAGTCCATTTTAAATGAGCTTTGGCACAGAGAATATTGCACCATTTTTGGATCATGTACAGGTAAAGCTTCTTCTTTGCATGAAAGAGCTTAAAGCTGCATTTGTGGAATGCATGAGGAAGTGTGGCCACAGACAATGATTTCTGAAAATGGTCCTGAGCCAATGCACTGATTTTCATCACAGAATTATGTTTTATTTTCGTACATTCAACAGACACGTGCACAGATAGACCCGTAGTAGTGCTCAAGAACCTGCCTTTTTGTCCTGGATGAGAAAAGTGCCCTTTCTTCTGGAGCCCAGTTGTTTCTTCATTCATCAATATTTAAGAATTTTTAAAAAAAATACTCTCTCTGTCATCAATTCCCCCAAATATATTTTGATATCTGATGTGGCTGGTATTTATTTGAGATCTTGTGAGAATTCTGCCCCGACCTGCTCTGCAGCACAAGCTCCACCCTCTTCTTCCTCCACGTTGCGCTCATGCAGTGCTGAACGTCAGGCCAGACGGCTGCAGCCTACTTCTCCTCTGACCCGCAGCATCAGACACACAGGTAATGACAGTGTTTGTACAATTCCTTGACATTGTTTGGTGCTGAATTAACTATATTATCTATCTGTCATTCCCACCTGATGACTCCACAGTCTCAGTGCGGATCTCAGATTGTCTCTCTGACATATCTGCATGGATGAAAGCCCATCACCTTCAGCTGAACCTGTCCAAAACTGAACTGCTGGTCTTCCCAGCTAAGCCAACCATACAGCTGGACATCTCCATCACTATTGACTCCATACCTCTGGCTCCTACCAGTGTAGTACGTAACTTGGGAGTCATGATTGATAATCAGTTGACCTTCACGGATCACGTTGCCTCTGTCACCCGATCATGCCGTTTCACTCTGTTCAACCTAAGAAAGATCAGGCCATACCTAACCGAACAGGCCACCCAGCTCCTGGTGCAGACTATGGTTATCTCCCGTCTTGACTACTGCAATGCTCTTCTAACGGGCCTCCCAGCTTGTGTTGTCAAACCACTACAGATGGTCCAGAATGCAGCAGCGCGTCTGGTCTTCAATCAGCCTAAAAGGGCACATGTCACCCCCTTACTCATTGAGTTACACTGGCTACCCATAGCTGCCCGCATCAAATTCAAATCTTTAATCCTAGCCTACAAAATTCTCCGTGGGTCTGCTCCTGTCTACTTAGGTGCACTAATAAAAGCTTATGTCGCCCCACGACCACTCCGCTCGTCTGGGGAACGTAGTCTGGTGGTCCCCAGACCTTGTACAAGACAATCCAGGCTCTTTTCATGGGTCGTTCCACGTTGGTGGAACGCTCTACCAAGTGCTACAAGAACAGAGTCATCCCTGCCTATCTTCAAGAAGCTCCTGAAGACCCAGCTCTTCCGAGAGCACCTCCTGTCCTAGCACTTTCAAACATTCCATTTTAAATATTCTAATAAGGTTTTTCCCAGGACAACCACAGATTCTTTCACGATTATCTCTGGACCTGCTGCGGTGGTCCGGCCTCTTCCCTGCCCTCATCATCACCACTCACTTATCCTCAACCGCCTCCATGTGTCTCCCCCTACTCCCCCCTTCTCCCCCTCTCCCCCAGTCCCTATCTCTATCGCTCTCTCTTTTTCCCCTTCTCTACCCTCTCTCTTTAACCCCAACTGGTCAAGGCAGACGGCCATCCTCCAGGAGTCTGGGTCTGCTCGAGGTTTCTGCCTGTTAAAGGGAAGTTTTTCCTCGCCACTGTCACCAGTCACAAGTGTTTGCTCCTGGAGGATTCTGTTGGGTTTCTGTAGAATTGACTTAGAGTCTGGTTTTGACCAACTCGATATATAAAATGTCAAGAGATAACTTTCTTGTGATCTGGCGCTATATAATAAAATTTGATTGATTGAGTGATTTAATTGGTTTCCCCTGTAAGTCGCTTTGGAAAAAAGCGTCTGCCAAATGCGTAAACATAAACATAAACATAACATTAGCACCACTGAAAACATTATGTCACTACTTGCCTGAAGTTTCTTAAAAAACAAACAAAAAAACCCTCACAAAATCCATGGTTTCAAAGCCTTGATCAGCTGTTTACTGGTGTTGGTCATGCTTAATGAAGAGAGGGAGGGAGAGAGATACAGGCGAGCAGGCAGGCAGAGAATTTAAAGACAATTTCCCTGTCCTAAAAATTAGACAAGTTCACTAGTTTTGTTTAAATTAAAATCATAATTATTGAAATGAAGGTAGGCCTTAAGTTGAGCTACATGACAGTCTGGTGAGATATATTGTGTTATATTTCTAATGCAATGTTTATGCTTCAACTCTGTGAGAAAACAGTAGAAAAAAATGTGTGTACTGTGTTGTCAGCTATATAGAGATTCTGTAAATCACACTTGTTATTATGCCCTTTTTTTTGGCTTGAGCACCTGACCCCTAAAACGTCTGTGCACGTGCCTGACATTCAACATGAGCACAATTGTAGAGATTTTATCTGCCTCTTTTAATAGTTTTTCACCTCTGTCTAAAGCTGAGGTGGCTTATGCTAAGGTAATGACTATTTTTGGTTAAAGACATCCTCTGAGCAGTGGCAAGTTTCAATTTCACACTTGTATTTCACACTATAAATAGTGGAGTAACTCATACAGGATAAAAACACTTATCTCTTTCCATTTACCAAGGAAATATTATTTTCAATGACTCAGCTAATGGTTTATACTATAACTCTGTTAGCTTCACTCTGTTTTAGACCAAAAACAGCCCCAGTGAAACCATAAATCACCTCAGTTTTCCATAAGGTTTTGTGTTGTCACTGTAGTAACCACCACTGCACCAAAGATATGTTTGAAATGTCCAAACGAGATCAGAACTGCCACATTTGGATCAATAAATGCAAACACAGCAAATATAATAAAATAACAAAGACATTTTATACTTTATAAGTTTCATACGCAAACTCATTGATGGATAAGAAACACTACAATTTCAATATCAAACTTTTTTTTACTGTAGAGCTTTGTCCAGTTGAGAAAACAGCAGCAATGATTCTATTTTTATCTCTTTATCACTTTCTTTGACTCTGATAGCTTTTGTTGTCAGAGCGAAATGAAAAATATCTGACACACAATTTATCGTGACCTGCTACTTGGGCAAAACAGTTTTGGGCAACTTAATTCAGCTACAGCTTTTTTTTTTTTTTTTTTCCACAAATTGTATATGCTATAAATGTGCGAAATCACCCGCTAACAGCAGCAGAACTTTAATAAAAGCACTGTTCATCATTCGCAATGACTTCCTCATTGCCCTCTGCCATGCTGAAAAGTTCAAAGGTTATTTTCTTGGCATCTCCTGGATAAATGTTTTTCCCCAGCTCTCTAGTGGAAAACATGACATGAGGGGGCACAATTTTTGAGTTCGTAACTAGTATTTACCATATTCCATTGAAGGCAAGATTATTTTTCACTGCCATGGGAGACCAGCAGTGTGACTCACCAATCCCTCTAGTGGTCACTTTTTAATATTTTAACGTAAAAATACTGCAAATAGCTGCTTCAAAAATCCCAAATAGGCACATTTTGTTTATAGCAGATACATTCTGGTTGGTTGTGAAGCCATCGATATTATTTGAATAAAATGGAAACATATGGAGATAAATTACCATATTCTTCGCTGTCAGAGAAAGCACCATAAAAATACAAAATGTAGACCCATGAGACACAACACCATTCCCTGTTGGCATTTAAAGTAGTTATAGCTGGTGGTGGAGCAGATGCAGCAGCTCGGTGGATGCCACCCAAGTACCCAGAAGGGATAGTATTCATTATTATTGTTATACAGATTTGTATTCTGTCGACGAGGTTTGGCAGTTTTGTGTTAGTGTGGTAAAATATAATCTGACTCCTGGTAGCTTCATAAACTATACTGCCCTGTCCTGACAGTCATAAATTACACAGTAAGGCAGCTTGATTAATTACTTACATACATAATATTATTCCAGCATGTTTATTACTGGAGTTTGCATGTTCTCCCCATGTCTGCGTGGGTTCTCTCCGGGTACTCCGGCTTCCTCCCACCATCCAAAGACATGCACTAATCGGTTAACTGGTTAATCTAAATTGCCCATAGGTGTGAATGTGAGAGTGAGTGATTGTCTCTATATGTCAGCCTTGCGATGAACTGGCGACTTGTCCAGGGTGTACCCCGCCTTCGCCCTCATGTAGCTGGGATAGGCTCCAAGCGACCCCCGTGACCCTAGTGAGGATAAAGCAGGTTCAGAAAATGAATGAATGTTTATTACTGTGATGTGATCCATATACAGTTGTGCTCAAAAGTTTACATACCCTGACAGAATGTGCATGGGACGGTCTTGGATGTTTCAACATGACAATGACCCAAAACACAAGGTCAAGTCCACCTGTCATTGGCTGCAGTAGAAAAAAGTGAAGGTGAAGGAGTGGCCGTCTCAGTGTCCTGACTTCAATATAATTGAGCCACTTTGGGGACATCTCAAACATACAATTCATTCAAGAAAACTCAAACTCTTAAAGGAACTGAAGGTGTTTTGCCAAGAAGAATGGGCAGTTTTACCATCTGAGAAAATAAAGTCCCTCATCCATAACTACCACAAAAGACTTCAAGCTGTCATTGATGTTAAAGGGACCGATACAGAGGATTAAGAACTAGGGTATGGAAACTTTAGATCAGGGTCATTTGGATAGTTTCTGTTTTCAGTATGATTTAAAAAGAGCAACCACATTTATTTGATAAAACATGGCTGCATCCAACCACTAGCCACGTATGAAAGAAAAGTATTTGTATTATCATTCATATTCTCTGAAAAATGGCCAAAGAATCATAATTTCTGCTGGGGTATGTAAACTTATGAGTACAACTGTATAAGACATACTCTATACCTCAAACATGTCAGAAATCGCTCTTTTGAAGGGTAACTATTTTATTTCTTATTTGTGTGCAATTCCAAGAAGCACTACAACACACGCTTTTGCTTCATTACTAAGGGAAAATCTCCTTTTTTTTATTTATTCACTGATAGAAGCCAGCATGTTGGATAATGACGAACAGCGGTAATATAAACCCTCAACATGTATCCATTCTTTATACTGCAAATGTATCTGATTGGTTTTATAAGTAGCCCGAGGCCTTATTAATCAGGTATTTTCACTCGAATATAATCCCTCTCTGACATTTCCATCTAAATACCCTTATTTCTCATTCACTTCCTCCCACTGTCTAATTACATTTCTTTAATATCCTCTCTCTCCACCTTTTGTCTCTCACTTCATACAATTTCATTGCAGTGAGGTGAGCAGGAGCATGATAATTTTTAAAGGCAGCCACTTAATTCTGAGGAAGCTGCGGTTTTATTGTGGGTACAAAGGTAGAGAAAACCTTCTTCGTGCCTTTATTTATTCATAAAACACATCCTGAGTGATTTGCTCTGCCTTTTTGTTTTGTATTTTTAATGTGCATTGTACATTGGACCTCATGTTCTTCATACGTGTGCTTGTTTCTTCAGGTCTGGAAAGTATGAAATCTTTGGACTCTTCTTTTTACACACACTAAAATCCTGTATTCAGAATTTCCCATTATTCAGCCTTAGTGTTTTTTTTTTTTTTTTGTCATGTTACACAAAGAGCAAACAATATAAAATTTGTTGGATAATTGTGTGGTATGAAGACAATGTCAGACAATGAGAGGAGTGAGAAAAAGATGGGAGTGTGAAAATGTTGAATCATAAAATGTGTGAAACGCTATAGTTGAAAGTGTCCCGATGGGTAGAAAATTGGAATAAAGAATAAAAAAAAACATTTTACATAAGAAAGACACATATCAAAGCTCTTTTTTTGGCTGCATTTTCCTGTTTTTGTCAGCTTTATTTGGTGTTCGAGCCTCAAAGTTTCACGTTCTGTTGTACGTAACATACAGTATCTGTGCAAAAGATTGCTGTGATTATAAACTGTGTGGATACTAAAGTTGTAGGCTGTCAGAAACACAGTATGTGTATAAATAGTCCAGTGATCGCTGAATTTCAGGGTCGCCAACATGAATTGAAGATGCTATTTTATTACTTCAACTAAAATATAGATGTGTTATGCACTCAGACTCCAATCTTCTTGCTTGCATCGTTTTGCTGTGTATGCATGTGAGTGTGCGTGTGTGTGTGTGTGTGTGTGTGTGTGTGTGTGTGTCTCTGAATAGACCTGTTTAAAAATGCATCCGTCTCTGTGTTTTGTCCTCCAAATATTTTCAGAGCATACACACACTCATGTCCTCTGAGGGCTTTTCATGCCATCTGCTGGAAATCAATTTTGCACAGCGGAGATATAAACAAACGCTGATACTGTACAGCGCACACGCAAACACACACACACACACACACACACACACACACACAGAAGGCACGCCAACATATACACACACTGTACAAAGCAATCACTGCCTTTTGCTGAGAACACTTATGTAGAGAAAATTAACAAACGCTCCCTCTTGCTTGTCCTCTCCCACGTCATCTTAACTCATCTGCCCTCAGTATTTAAACCACAGAAAAACCCCTGACAAGTTACATCTTCAGCCTGAAATCACGAGTCATGGATTTTCCAAACGTGCCACACTCTCCCTCTAAATAAAGCTCATTAATTGAGAAGCATGAGTGTTACTGGCACGACACATGATACACTCCTCTGAATCATGAGCCATCTGAGTGTTTCCTTTTAATAGAAGATTAGAAAATACTCATAGTACAGCTTTACTATGTCTGTTTTCTTACACTGACCGTGATTTAACCCTCATAAACAAAAAAGAACATAATTATCGCTGTAAAATCTGCTTTTTGTCTCTGAGCCTGTTTACATGACCATAAAAATCTGATAACTGGGAGTAATCAGATAATTGTAATTATCTGATATGATGCGTTTAAGAAATGCGATATGATTTAGATGTTTCAGTGTGTTAAAAATCCCACTTTGTGATTGAAGAGAGGCGGAACCTAGCCTCACCTATCAGGCCACACCCACAGCCCTATAGAGGGTATGCACATATGTCATTTCCCCCCCGGGCCACGCCCCTCTGAGTCAGACTGAGTGGGAAAAACCAACCTGCTCAACATGACGGAGTATATCAGTAAACACAGCGAGACCAGGAAAATGTGAAATTTAAAATTTAATTAAGGACAGTTGGACTGGACATGGATCCGTACAAGCTGCCAAAGAACAAGTGGCCCATGAACACTGACATGTGGCTCAAAATCGCGTATCCTGACATCCAGGGTATAGGGGATCATCATGATTTTTACCTGAAACAAATATACATGGTTTCATCATTACTGACAACCAGGGTCCAAAACTAGGGCCCAGAACCAGCTGATCCAAAGTGCATTTACAGTAGACCGTGTACTGACCCCAGTGAATATATGCATGATCTACTGGTACTGAGGAGATTTACATCTAGTTCAGAGCATGTACTTTATACAACACAGATAATACTGCTGTGGACCAGCAGGGTACGACTGTATCCTGGTAAATTATGATATTTTTCCCACCTGTTTTTAAATTACATTATTCTTGTAATATTATGGCTTTATTGTCGGAATGTGATGACTTTAATCTCATAAACGAATGACATTTTTGTTAAATTATGAAGGTTTTTTTTTTTTTATAACTATGACTTTAAAGGATTCAAAGGAGTTTTATTTGTCATTCCATCACAAAGAAGAGAACGAAACTGGTTTCTGAGGACCCGTATTTGCCATATGAATAAAATAAATAACTAATAAATAAATGAATACATTAAAAACGACTAAAACTAAGGCTAATTTAAAATCAGTAAAATATACATCTAAAATTAAACTTTAAAATATCTACATAAAATAATAGCACATATTTACAACCTAACCTAGCCTATACACAGTAGACACAGAAGTACAGTGCAAACAGCAGAGTGAAGTGCAAAGAGGCAGTGCAATAAGGTGCAGTTAGGTATTTGTGTTACCGTCCCTGGTGTGAGAGGCTACGGAGCAGTGCCTGAGTTCAACAGCCTCACCGCTGTTGGAAAGAAGCTGTTTTTTAGTCTGGTGGTCCTGCTCTGGATACTCGGCAGCCTTCTTCCTGAGGGAAGAGGAACAAAAAGTGTGTTCGCAGAGTGGGTGGGATCTTTCATGATGCAGTTGGCCCTCTTTCTGCACCTGGAGATGTAAATGTCCATGGTGGTGGGAAGGCTGCACCTGATGACCCTCTGTGCAGCCTTCACCACCCTGTGCAGAACCTTCCTCTCTGCCACAGAGCAGCTGCCATGCCACACTGTGATGCAGGAGGTGAGGACACTTTCCACCACACACCTGTAGAAGGAGGACAGGACTGATATTATTATTATATTATATATTATTGTTATTCTCATAACTTTGTGATTCTTTTTGTAATCGACTTTATAATCATAAAATTATGGGTTTTATATCAATATTTTATGACTTCATACTCATAGTGGCAAGTGTTTTTATTTTCTTATGTGGCCCTAATACGCCGTCGTAGCTTTATTCTCCAGTTCCCCCGTATTTGAAAAACTGGGTTAGCCTCGGTTTAAGTTAGTTTACTAATCATGTAGAGCACAAGGTTCAGAATCACAAAATGAAGACAAAAACCATGAAAGATCTGCCTTACTAAGAAGTAACGTTAACCAAAACAATACGTAATTTAAGGTATGATTTTACCCAAAAATACAGAATAAATTAATGTTACGTGACACGAAACGGGATCCACAAATCTAGGTTTGGTTTCCTGGATTTGTGGATCCATCTACTTCTCTTTTCTTTTTCTTTCGGTGTCTGTAAAACGATAGCTCCGACTGCTTTTCAAACCTGTTCACACAATCAATCGCACAGCAGCTCTTCCCCATTTTTTTAATTAAATATTGTTCTTAAGTTTAGACAGTATTGAAGCCAACGCTGCCACTCATCTCCCTCTTTCTGCCACTCAGTGGGCGGAACCGCAGTGACCTCCGCCGGCGATGACGTCACGTGCATACCCTCTCTAAAGAGAGTTACGACACGCTTTGATGTGTACTGTACGTACTGTTGTTCTGGTTATACTTCTGAGTAGTGGGGTTGACCACTGAAAGGACTGACTTTATTACTTTGAAAACTTAAACTCTGGTTGGCAAAAGTTGGTGTTAACTTGAGTAGGCTACTTACAAGAGAGGTGCTAACTTTATAAGTTCATTCATTCTGCGATTGTACTGTACTCGTAAGGAGATAGACAATTTACCATTTTTAACTTTTACTATAATAGGAATGAGGTACAAGCAGAAAACAGTGGTTAGCTGTGAACACTGTGTCTGCCAAGCTCTGCTCTCCTGATAAAACACACAATAAGGCATTAAGTAAGTAAGTAAGCAAATTTGATTTATAGAGCACTTTTCACAGACAGGGTCACAAAGTGCTTTATCAAATCAAATCAAGTTTACAGAGACCCAACAGAATCCTCCAGGAGCAAACACTTGTGATTGGTGACAGTGGCGAGGAAAAACTTCCCTTTAACAGCAGAAACCTGGAGCAGACCCAGACTCCTGGAGGATGGACGTCTGCCTTGACCAGTTGGGGTTAAAGAGTGAGAACAAAGGAGGAGAAAAGAGAGAACGATAGAGATATAGAGAGACTGGGGGGAGAGGGGAAGAGGGGGGAGATAGGGGGAGACACATGGAGTACATGTGACACTGTAAAGTAGCAACTTTTCATTGCGAAAAACGAATAAAACAGTGTAAGTAGAATACAATAAGAATACCCGTAAAACCCAATAAAGTAACATTAAGACAGTTTAAAATATGATGAATACATAAAGTGTAATCAGTTTGTGGTGGCCCTGATTAACCAGCGGAGAGCATAGCGGCTAACCTAGCATATTAGCATTAGCATGGACGCTAAACTCATCAAAAACTCAACATTAGGAAACTCAAACTCAACAGAATCCTTATAGGATGAGTCGGATCTTACAAACACCAGGTAATGGAATTTTCTCTTTCTTTAACTCAGGAATAATAACTTTAATGAACTTTTATTACCAGAACTCAGCTCTACAGCAACTCTCCTCCTAATGAGCTCATGACCTGAGGGAACAAACTTAAAAAACACCACCAGGTTCAGCAAAACAACTGAAAGAAAAACAACATTTGGACTAATGTTACCTTATCTTAAAAACTCCATAATTTGTGGTTAAACTGTTTGAATTTCCTTTGTTTAAGACTTTCATCATCTGATTCATGTCAACATTTGATCTATTCATCCTGTAGTAATCCTGCTGAAGACTAAAATAAAAGCACAAATGGAATCCCTGACCAGTTTCATGTCTGACCGTATGCCAATGCAGAAGTTTGGATTCAATCTCAATCCTCCCTTCAATATCACCCTTAATAGTTTTTACACAGTGAATTATCAGATTTTTTTCTGAGTACGTATATATACCAAATGATGGTCCCGTTATCATCTTCCGCTCACATTTGACCACATAACTTCCATTTTCTACAATTTTAATTGTTTTTACACATGCACAAATATAAAAGAATGAAATAAATCAGACTAACTTGTATACATGCAGGAAGACATTGGAGTATTGGGGAGAAATTCAGGTGTGTTAATCTGATTTCTCATCATGAGATTACTGCTGTTATCTGATAAAAGCCTATCAGATTATCCCATTTACATGATCACTTGAATAATCTAATAACTCCAGGAATCTGATAATGATCGGGGTATTGGTGTGTTTGTAAACGGGCTCTCATTTGGACATTCAGAGGCTCCATAATAACACATATATTTGACTGTTTTCATTATTTTAGTTGATCATTCTGATAATTCCTTTTGGATACATGTAGAGTCAGTTAATTGAATGTAAAACACCCAAAACAATATAAAAATGAAGGGCCTTAACTTGCTTAGTAACAATTAGATGTAGAGAAAAATACTCATCTGGAAGCTGAAAACAGTGACTTTCTTTGGTGTTCACAGTAAAAACATGATTATTAGTTTTAATTTCACCAAAACGACCCATTCTCAGACTAAACAAAGGTAAACTCTGAAATTTAAAAGAACCAGATGAAGCTTTGGATTTTTCTAAATCAAAGATAACTGATTCTGACTGATATAAATTATCGAAAAACAGAATAAATTCAGGCGAGGCAGAGGTCTGAAACACTGCTCTGCGCCTCTGAGAGTTAAAAGCTGGTGAAATGTGAGTAACAATCGCAGGTGCCCAGTGACAGGCGTGGTGGAAAAGTGGAAAAGAATCATTACCGTCATGGGCTGGTGCCAGACCCAGAGTCACTAATCTCATAGCCCATACTGCCTCGCCGCTGACAACTTCAAAGCCAGATCTATTGCTTCATCACAGACCACCTGAGGCTCTGTTTGTAAGCTGCAGCGCCCTTTGACTCGTCACATAGCTCTGGCAAACAAGCACCGAGGAGCAGCGCTGGGCCAAGTCCAGACTGATCAGTATCTGGCAGAAAAATTAAAACTCCTGTAAGAGAATTAACCTAATATCGCTGCTCAAACATGGGGAAGTTAGACGAGACACAAATGCAGCAGTTAAATATAAAACAGCACACACAAGGGACAAAAGTTTTAGGTTTGACTGGTTCTGGATTACATAACCCCTAGGCTTGTTTATTTGTCTCAAAAATCTTTCTGAGTTTCTGTACCTAAGGACTTGAATCTCAATGTTTGCAATTAAATTTATATTTGTTTTATCATACTTATCTCAACTAGTGATATTAAGAAAAAAAAAAAGTATAATTTGATTTTGAGATCAAATTGACTAGAGAAAATACCATTTCCAGAATTTATCATCAGTTTTCTTTCACTGTACATAAACAGTTTCATATATATATATATATATATATATATATATATATATATATATATATATATATATATATATATATATGTGTGTGTCAGGGTAGAGACTGCGATCTGGTAGGATCGGCGATTCTACCAGTAGAGACTCCAATCGTAGTCTCTACCGGTAGAGGGTTAGGGTTAGGGTAGGGTTAGGGTTACTGGGCTACTGGTAGAGACTATGATCGGAGTCTCTAGTGGTAGAATTGCCGATCCTACCAGATCGCAGTCTCTACCCTGACATGTATATATATATATATATATATATATATATATATATATATATATATATATATATATATATATATATATATGTATTCTTCTTGCCTACCTGGGCGGTGTCTCCTTCAGACTCAGGTCGTCTACCAGAGGCCTGGGAGCCTGAGGGGTCTGTGCAGGATCTTAGCTGTTCCTAGGACTGTGCTCTTTTGGACAGAGATCTCTGATGTTGTTCCTGGTATCTGCTGGAGCCATCCTCCCAGCTTGGGGGTCACTGCTCTAGTGCCCCGATCACTACTGGTACCGCTGTTGCCTTCACACCCCACATTTTCTCTATCTCCTCTTTCAGCCCTTGGTATTTCTCGAGCTTCTCGTGCTCTTTCTTTCTGATGTTGCTATTGCTTGGGATTGCTACATCTATTACTACCGCTGTCTTTCGATGTTCATCTACCACCACTATCAGGCTGATTGGCCATCCCCATGTTGGCTTGTTTGTTCTCTGTCACCTTCGGGGGTGTCTCCCATCTGGATCCTGGGACCTCCAGTCCATATTCTGTACAGATGTTCCTGTACACTGTGCCCACTACCTGGTTATGCAGATTCATGTATGCCTTGAGAAAACTCATCTTAAAGGGGTTCTATCAGGGGTGTCAAACCCATTTTCATTTAGGGGCCACATTCAGCCCAATTTGATCTCAAGCATAATTAAGCATAAATACCGGTAGCTTATAAATGACTCCAAATTTTCTTCTGGGTTTAATGTGAAAAAATAATATTACTTAATATTACATATTACAAACAACGCCAAAATATCCACAGTTTTAAAGCACTTTACAAACGGATGGTCTGGTCACAGTGTTAATTGCTGGGCCATTCCATCCTTGGCTCTTTCTTACCTTTGTAGGTTTGTGCTTATCATTGTTTACCATTGTTGGTATGTGATTATTGTTGAAATATATTGTATTATAAGTTCTGCAGACTATCATTTAGATAGTTACTAAGCATAATATACTTCAGTTTTCCTAATCTGTTTACTATGTTATTTACATGATTAGGACTCTAAACAGATGTTATTATATCATTTAGAAAGCAACAGTAATGTGTTATGTTGTTTAAATGTGAGATGGGATGGGATCTATTAAGTTTTCTTCTTCCCACTCCTTCTTGAGCAATACTTATTGAATTTATTTTGTTATTGCTAGTGTACATGGCAGTTGCTACTTTGTCTTGATCACCTTTGTTTATTAATGTATTTGCTCTGCCATTAGTTCCTTGTACACAAAAGATGTTTTTTCTTCTGCTCAAAACAAATAAGTGAATGAATGAATGAATGAATGAATGAATGAACATTATGCCTATAAATAATGACAACTCCAGATGTTTCTCTTTGTTTTAGTGTAAAAACATAACACTAAATTATGAAAATATGGACATTTACAATATTATGCCTCAACTTATCATTTATACATGTGCATTATGGAGCAGATCTATGAAGGCACCAAACACTTAGCAACAGACAGAATCTATATCATAACACTGGAAGGTCTCAGAGTGTCTGTGTGTGGGTGTGTGTATCTGCACAGTCCTGAGAAATTGGGATGTTTTTAACTGGCCGTTTTAGTACCTAGAATTGAGGAATAGTCCCATTCCCACATTAAATATGTTGGTAAGTTGATAGGACCAATATTTTGGGAAATAGTAATTTTGGAATACAATAGCTTTACAATCACATTGCATAGGAAACACAGGACCACGCTGCATGATGGGAAATGAAGTTAAAAACAGGAATGACACATTAACTAGTTTCAGTCCCTAGATATCGGTATTAATATAACCCCTGGTTCCCCATAGGTCAGTGCACTAGTATTGTTAGAATTGTACTTAATTCTCTTTAGACATTTGAGGTTGTTCATATTTGTTCAGGTTATTCACATTTTATTGTTAAAGGATAGTTTTTTTAATGAAAATATTTTCATAAAGTAATGTTATTTTTTCCACTAAAACAAAGAGAAATATCTTTACTTGTCATTATTTATATTTATATTTATTTATAGGCATAATGCAATTATTCTTATTTTTTTCACATTAAACCAAGAAGAAAATCTGGCCCACAGGCCGCATGTTTGACACCACAAATCACCTCAGTTTTCTGTATGGTTTGTGTTGTCAGCTGAGCTAATGATCTGTTGGGAATCAAGGTCAAAACTGTGGATCAACAAACGGCAACTTAGCAAAGATAATGACATCCCATAATAACTTTATATTTTCATACAGGGTTCCTACAGGTTTCTACAAGTTGATTTTAAAGGGGTCATATTTTGTTAAACCCACTTTTATTTGTCTTTGGTACCTTTATTTGTGTATTTGGACTCTAATAGTTCATAAAGTTTGAAAATGAACCCTCCAGGTGCTGCAAAGCTATCTTTATATTCATTTTGGCGAAAATCGAGTGGATTTCTACAACCTGTTTAATTAAATTCCTTCTTAATTTGTTACGTTTTATAAGTAGTTACATCACGACATTTGCACAAATAAGGTCAAGACTTCCAATGAACATTTCTCCGAATACACCATAATTGTTTGTCAGCAGCAGTGGTAGTAGTCTATACGGAAAATATGTCTAAACTTCGAGTAGATTACCTAAAATGTTCAGTTGTTGGTTGAATAGGATAGAACAGCACAGCCAACAACCTGGAGGGGGCGGGGCATAAAGTGGTTCATTTGCATTTAAAGGGCCAGTGCTCAAAACGACCTTTCTGGTGTCATTACTCAGAAATAGGGTTGAAGATGGACCCGTGGAGTTGAATTAATGAAGAATTCAGACTCAAGCAGAGCATTTACAGTTTATTTAGACCACAGGGAAATGTTTTAAAATGCATAATTCAATTTAAAAAAGCCAAATATCACTCCTTTAAGATTTTTTAAGATCTTTTTAAGACTACTAGAATCAGATTTAATGCCCATTTCACAACCTATTTCACAGCCATACTGGCACAAAATTTGTGACTCCTGGAATTTAGGAAAATGCATTTATCTACATCAGCAAAGATTGAATATTACATACATACTGTACATAGACCAGAATCTTCTTTTGAATCATTTCTCTCCAGGGTCTGCAAAGTTAGTGAAAAATTGTTCCTGATTTCAATATAAATTGTCAGGTTGGAACGGGTGGAACTGAGTAGACTAATGTTACTTAGCAGTTTGGACATTTAATAGACACATTTAAACACAACACAAGTTTATGGCAACATAACTTAAGACCAACCATATCAAATGTAATGTATTTTAAAGACTTTTTTAAGGTATTCAATGCAGATTTGTAAATTCAAGACTTTTAAGACTTTCTAAGACCCCGCAGGAACCGTGTTCATAAGCCTCATAGTCAAACTCACCCCTGTAGAAGAAACGCTGTGATTTCAGCATCAAACTCCATTCTTTTCATTTAGAGCTGAGTCCAGTGGAGAAAACAACAACAGTACTTCTAGCTTTTATCACTTTGTTATTTTCTTTGACTCTTTCTCAGCAGATTCCATCCAATCTCATCATTTTGCCAAACTTTAGTTAAAGGAGCAATTCAGTACTCTCTCTAGTGGTCACATAAATCCCTCAGCCTGTCAGAGTGAAAATATTAAGTTCATATCTTTACAATCCAATAAACTGGTATCTTCAGAGTTCTGTATTCTAAATACCCTAATGACAGTCACTTTAAAGCCAGATTATTTTAATGTTTGAAAGTAGGATAAGATAAGATGAGATAAGATAAGATAACATAAGATAAGATAAGATAAGATGAGATGAGATGAGATGAGATGAGATGAGATGAGATGAGATAAGACTTTATTGATCCCACCATGGGGAAATTTCACAGTTGACAGTAACAACATACAACAAACCAGTGCAAGAGAAAGACAGGCAGAAAAAAAAAAAAAAACAAGTGAGAGTGAAATATAAAGGAAAATGTGAAATTTGGTGTTCATATAAATATTTATCTATAGGGAGAATTAGAATTAAACATTCTTAAAACTTAAAATTAAATGATATTTACTTATTTATATTATTTACATTATTTACAGTGTGGTTGCACATGTACATGGTGTGATGGGGGGGTGGGGGGAGGGTTACTGTGAGCTGTTGTATAGTCTGATGGCTGTGGGAGGAATGACCTGCAGAGTCGGTCCTTCTTGCACAGAGGATGTAAAAGTCTGGTGCTGCAGGAGCTGCTCAGGGCCTCTACAGTGTGGTGCAGGGGTGGGAGGGGTTATCCATGATGGATGTCAGCTTTGCCAACATCCGTCTGTCCACCACCTCCTCGATGGAGTCCAGAATAAACTACATAAACTCCTTTAAAATGTGTTGTTAAAGATGGCACAGCTTATGCATCACCCTCCCCATTGTTGGCTGCTGAACCAACAATAATATTTGTACGTGGTAGTTTCTTTTTCAGCACTTTAACAGTGGGTACCACCTGCTATAAAAGAATAAAAAAAAAAAAAGAAGAAGAAGAAATCCATTCTGAGCTCTTGTAGAAACCTAGCAGCGGAACATGGTGATCTTTGTAGAAGGGGTCTGCTTCTTCTGTGGATATAAACAACTTATTCAACACCAACCAAAACAAAATGATTCTTAATTTATCATAGTTATGAATGTTGTTTTCCATTTCTATGATTAAATCCTTCTAAATCTTTGGACCTTTAACTGCTCATGTGGAGGATGATACATTCTGTGAATTTAGGGGTTTGTTAAGTCATCAGAGTCTGTGCAGTGGTGCAGAGGTGGTGCAGTGGCTAGCACTCGTGCCTCACAGCAAGAAGGGCAAGAAGGTCCTGGGTTCGATTCCAACACCAGTCGACGGGGGGTGGGACCTTTCTGTGTGGAGTTTGCATGTTCTCCCCGTGTCTGCGTGGGTTCTCTCCGGGTACTCCGGCTTCCTCCCACCATCCAAAGACATGCACTGATAGGTTAATTGGTTAATCTAAATTGCCCATAGGTGTGAATGTGAGAGTGATTGTTTGTCTCTGTATGTTCAGCCCTGGGATGAACTGGCGAAATGTCCAAGGTGTACCCCGCCTTCACCCCTATGTAGCTGGGATAGGCTCCAAGCGACCCCCGTGACCCTAGTGAGGATAAAGCGGGTTCAGAAAATGAATGAATAAATCTTACACATTGGACCTTTAACTGCTCATGTGGAGGTTGATACATTCTGTGAATTTAGGGGTTTGTTAAGTCGTCAGAGTCATTCAAGGTGAAAACAGATTGTAATACAGAAGGTTTTAGATGAGGTTGAAAACTGAAGTAAATGTTGAAAACAAAGGGAAAATGCTATGAAGATGTATTAACCCTTTATCGGACAAGTGACTATTTTTGGTAATTTCCACAAACATTACAAGACAGTGACAGCAACAGTTGCAGTGAGGACAGTGAGTCAACAATCTCAGGTCCAATGTGGTCTACAGGGTCTGTAAGGTCCACCTCTGCATGAACAGTGAGTGGACCTGCTTTGTTCTGTACCATGAAGTAATGGTACTAATGTAAGGAATGATGTTCAAAGGGAGAATGTGGATGTGGACAGGTGTCTGGATCAGCACTTATGTTGGTCTAATGTTCTAAAATACATGGTCCTTTCACCTTACATGTGTTTGTATGTATTTTTACCCCGCCCCCTGAAGGGGAGGCAAGGGGTATTGTTTTTGGTTAAGTTTGTTTGTTTGTTTGTAAACACTACAGCTGCAAAATTACAAACTCTCATTAAATTTTGGCAACAGTAGGTTATGAATTTTAAAAATCTTCTTTCTTCTCCCATTCACTTACAACGGGCAAAATTTCACATGTCTGTAGCAGTAAAACTATTGGTTGAATTCATGCCAAACTGGGTTTAGAGATTGCCAGCGATCCAGAACAAATGTCATTACATTTTGGCAAAAGTAGATCAAAGTTCAATTTTTTTTATGAATTTTTAAAATCTTTTTTCTCCTCCCATTTTCTTATAATGGGTGAAATTTCAAATGTCTATAAAAAAAATCAATTTTGTTTCAATTTACTTCAAACTTGGCACATATACAGAGGCAATTGATTTGCTGACATGAGCACACACATAGACATGATGACAGCAGTTGGATCGATGCCAAAATAAACTTCAATATGTGCGAGGGGTGGGGTTTGTTGTGCCTGGCACCACTTGTTTATGTTTATTTCTTGGATTTTTTTCTTTTCTTTTTTTGCCACTTATGGGCAAGGAACCAAATGTGGTAACTTCACTGACCTTGATTTTCTACATGACTATATATATATATATATATATATATATATATATATATATATATATATATATATATATATATATATTTAAATTTCACTAAAGTAATAAAGTCTTGTAAGGTTGAGATTTTGAGTGTTTCTTTTGAGGTTTTGCACAAATGTCACATGATCACGTGGTTTTCTGTTTACGACACCATATTGGTAGGCAAGCTTTCCTTTGGATCGTACAACATGTTAAACGATGGACCTGCTAAACTCCTGTGTGCCGTTTATCACTTAGCTTTCACCAATTATAAATTAGGCATAAAGACCACTCGGTTCCATTGGTGGCAGCGGTCCCTCTGTTCTGCCAACCGCTGTTTATAGTTATTACCGCGGTCAGCATAGCTTCTCAGTATAGTTAGCCTGCATGCCTGTCGTGCTTAGCAGCGTGGAAAAAAAGAATTGTCATCATGTGGTACGGTGATGAAGACCCCTTTAAACCTACCAGGAGGGCTTCCCCTGGCCTATCACCCTATAGAGACAGAGTGATTGGGGGTCTACCTGCTCCCTTTGCCAGTGATGGCAGCCAGAGTTTCCTCAGCTGGACGTGGCAGTCGGAGCTACGGCGGGCGACACCGCTGAGTTCAGCGGGGAGCTGGTGAGAATACTCCCCACCCGTTTGTGCAAGTCTGCTTTTCTACTATGGGACAGCCTTCCCGATGCGGTCAAGTCAAATTATGCGGCCGTGAAAGAGAAGATGGGATGGGCTTTTGGACAGAAACAGTTAATGGACCGTTTTAGAGCTAACATATCGGCTGGTTCACGAGTTCTGGGGCAGAGCCTGGAGGTGTACAGCTGATGTGAGCCGGCTGGTAGCTGGTACTCGTGTTTTTGCCACCGAGTTGCCCGTGCATCACTGTTGTTTATAAACATTGAAACTCATCTATGGTGCCTTTATCACAAGCAGACATACTCGCAAATAACAAAACACGCAAACACGTGTCCAAAGAAAAACACAATATAAAGCAACAGTTCTGTCTTTCTGGATCCAGATAGCGTGCCTACCAATATGGCGGCGTAAACAACAATCACATGACCAGTGATATCAGCTGCAAGTCCTCAATAGGTGTCCAGTAAAGGGTTAATGACGCCTAATTAATGCTAGGAGGTACAAGTCAGTGTATGTCCATCTGCTGATGTTTAAATGCATCATGTATTTTTTACAGAACGGTTTCACACATAATTTATGTACATAATATGTCCGTCTCATGAGAGTCTTTTTTGTCTTTCCAGACATTGTACAAACACTGTTTTATTTACACATTTCTTTCTTCACTCCTCTCTCTTTCAGCTCCAGCCCCTGACAGATTGTCCTATGTGGGAGATGCAGGATTAGATTATCCTACAAGCTGTCATCTCGAAATGGACGAGAGCAAGAGACAGGACGGGAAAGAGAAATGAGCAAGACAGAGAGAGAGAGGGAGAGATGCTCAAGAGGGGATGAAAGATGGGTGGGAAGATGAAATGAAGGTGATGAAAAATATTAGAATGACTCTTGTGAGGATAAGAGAAAGGCTGGATGGACTGGTAGGATTTCATATTTTTGTTTTTTGTGTGTATGTGAGGTAAATCTGTCTCTCCCGATAATCTGGGTGTATCAAACACATTGTTGCTCTAGGTCTAGTTGGTATTCCACCCGAGTTCCCTCGTCCTGGTCTCACCCTCCTCATCATCATCCATCTTTCCTCTCCTCCCCTCCATCTTTTTCAGTGTGTAACTCGCTCTTCCTCTGGGCTGTTTCCTTCTCGTCTCCATTTGCATTCGTCCCTCTCTATTTGTACCCTTTGCGCTCCCCTATTTTGTCCCATCACTTCTCCTTCTCCTTCTCTCTCCTTCCTCTCCCTCATCTTTCAATCCCCGCCTCCCTCCCTCTCTCTCCCTCCCTCTCTCTCTCTTTCTCTCCCCCCAGATGAAATATTCATGCCCATCCATACTGGGAGTGTAGCAGCAGCAGCAGGAGCCACAGGAGTCAATGCTTTCAAAGACTTCAGGCCTCTGAGCTTACAGACAGAAAAATAGAAGGAGAGAGAGAGGAGATGGGGGAGGAAAAAGAGGGTGCAGGTGGATAAAAAGAAGAGAAGGTGAGAGAGAAATACAGAGGTAACCAATGAAACAGGGAAAAAGCAAGAGAAAGAGTAGGAGGATGAACGTCATGTGGAGAGAAAAAAAACCAAGAAGCCCTACCATCACATCAAACAACAGGCAGCACATGATGAAACGCTCCCTTTTCCATTTGACACACCCGTAAACACACACATACACACTCGTGCGGACAGAAAGTGTAGGTTAAACACAAAAGGAAAGAAAGCCGCAGAGAGAAAGAGATCATACACTGCCTGAAGCACTTCAAACATTGGCCGACACATGATTAAACACCTCGCTCTCTTTGTATTCCACACTCACGCATCTAAAAACTCCAGGACCCCTGGGTGCTCGCAGGGCCATTTGAGCCGTTTTTACAACCAGGAAAACATACTTTATCATCTTACTATTTCTCTGCAACACACAAGCTCTTTTTTAGAACATAAGCGAGCAAACAAAGTTGTCTTGCGAGCGTGCGTACACACACAAACCAACGCTCGGTCTCTGAAGATTTCAGCCGTCAAGCCTCCACATGATCCAATAGGTCCTCCGCTCCCTCCAATGTGCCAGATGTGATCTTGAATTCACTTTGTCTTATTATCCTGAGTTTGCACAACAGAGTCGCCGTCTGCCTGCCTGGTGGATAAAGCACACGCACGCTCCAATTAAGTGCCAAATTCTGGGTTGTTTCCAAGCAACCTACATTAAGCTGCAACCGCTGTGAGGGAAACGGGGCTTCAAAGCTTTGAAGGATGCTTTCGCTGTTTGAATGTGAGGCTTTCAGTGTGTTTTTACGTGAGTGCGTGTGGATATGAGAAAGGCAATAACGACAGAGAAAAGGCTATAAAGAAATTGAAAGCAACACAAATTTAAATTATCTTTTTATACTTGGCTTCCTGACATGATGTAATAAGATCAAGGCGCAGATAGAGGAGATGCAGTACATGTACCACTGTCTGCACTGATCACAGCAGCACCGAATAAAATACAGCCTTTTTTCAGCGGCTGACCATGAAGTGACCTGTGATCTCCCCGTGGAGAAGGGAAATGTAAAAAGAACAGGATCCATAAGGTTTCACATTACATAACATGAGTCTACTCTACAGTTACATCTGTTCAACACATCCTGATACCTGAAGCAGTGGGGCCTGTATGTTTCACACCTAACCCTTCAGTCATGTTCTACCTGACTTAACCCTTAGAGACCCAGGGCTGCTGTTGTGTCCGTGCCCAGATGAATTTTTCTTCTTTCTTAAATAATAATAATAATAATAATAATAATAATAATAATAATAATAATAATAATAATAAATTAATTTATCACTATTTCTTACATTTATTATCTTCTGTTTTTTTCATTTTTTCAGTGAAAATCTGGTATTTTCCTATGTTTAAGTCAAGAATTTAACGATTCCAATTCCATTATCGATTTTGCTTATCGATCCAATTCCTTATCGATTCTCTTATCGGTTCCCATTGGGTGAGGAAATAAAAGAATACAAATGGGTGTGTTTGCATTAACTGTCTTTTATATTGCAGCGGCGGCGGCGGCATGCAGTGAAAGCGAAACTTAAGACGCTTTACTAATAACTAATAATGCTGCATTTCTACTACGTGGAACTGGTTAAACTAGGCTTGGCCCGTCTCCTGTTGTTGTGCACCTCATTTCCTTTCCCCTACCTTCAGAAACTTGTATTTGGGTACGACGTTTGTTGCCCGCACCGGAACTGGAACTGGGCACAGTGTTCACTCTGCCGCTACATTCACTAGCGTCACTAAGTAGCTTACCAAATACGTGACATTCCTGTAAATGAATCACATGCTGCGTACAAATGTTTGAACATATTGGAGGGATTCCACCCTTTTGAAGACATGGAAGCTTTGCAAGTGTTCCAAGTAAGTGGACCTAGTGTCGTCTGTTTTGACCATTTCTGCCTCAACACCATGTTGCCTACGTTCTGACCATAAATATGCAGCGTATGCGTGATGTCATGCGCAACTAAGGCGGAATCGATAAGCAGAATTGTTAAGCAGGAAGGCAAATGATTCCAAGGAATCGAGCTACTGGGAACTGGTTCTCAAAAAGAACCGGTTCTTGATTCCCATCCCTACTGATCATATAGATCACAGGTGTCAAACATGTGGTCCAGGGGCCAAAACCAGCCCGCCAAAGGTTCCAATCCGGCCTACGGGATAAATTTACAAAATGCAAAATGCAAAAATTACCCTGAAGATATTAACAGTCAAAGGCATCAAACTCAAAAATAATAACATAATGACCTAGAAATAGTGACTCCAAATGTTCTTCTTGGTTTAATGTGAGAAAAACAATATGATATTATGCCTTTAAATAATGGCAACACCAATTTTTTCTCTTTGATTTATTGCAAAGAACATTAAATTCTGAGATCCTTTAACAATAAAATGTCAATAACCTGAACAAATATGAACAACCTGGAATGTCTAAAGAAAAAGAAGTGTAATTTTAACAATATTCTGCCTGTTTGTGCCTTAGTAGACCTGATCTGTAATGCACATGAATAAATCATAAGTTGAGGCATAATATTGAAAAAATTTTACTTGTTTTTCTTCAGAAATTTCTTTTTTTCAGTTATTCACATCTTTTTTGTTTTGGATAGAAATAATTTCATCATTTAATGTTATTTTTTGGCACAAAAAAATTTGGAGTTGTCATTATTTATCAGCTATTATGCTATTATTTTACTGGTCCGGCCCACTGGAGATCAAATTGGGCTGAATATGGCCCCTGAAAGAAAATGAGTTTGACACACCTGATATAGATGTTCATAAAAGCTCAGATTCAAGTTGAGGGTTACTATATCAGAAACAGAGAAACCTGAAAAAAAAACTGACTTTTTCAGCAAAGATATCAATAAGTGAACATATAAAACAAGTGTCTCTATCCACTGTCATTTATCCACAGGTATTTATTTTACCTTAGAATAAACTGTATGTTTACAGAGGGAGCAGGTTACCTTCAGGTGAGTTACTGTCACCTACTTACTTTGAGGATGAGCCAGAGTTATTATCCCCTTAAAGGAGTGATATTTTGCTTTTTTAAAATGGAATTATGCATTTTAAAACATTTCCTTGTGGTCTACATAAAATGTAAATGCTATGCTTGGGTCTGAATTCTTCATTCATTCAACTCCACAGGTCCATCTTCAACCCTATTTCTGAGTAATGACACCAGAAAGGTCGTTTTGAGCACTGGCCCTTTAAATGTAAATGAACCACTTCACTCCCCACCCCCTCCAGGTTGTTGACTGTGCTGCTCTGTCCCGTTCACCCACTTGTGTATGTTAATACAACTGAACATTTTAGGTAATCGGCTTGAAGTTTGGACATATTTTCAGTTTATTAATAATAATAATAATAATAATAATAATAATAATAACTTTATTTATATAGTACCTTTAAAAACTGAGTTAAGCAGAATGGCACAACACCAGAATACAAGATGCAAGCAAAAACAATAAAAGATAGAAAACAACCCAAAAAAAGACATATGTACAGCAAATGCAAAAACATGACACTCGTGAATTTGAGTGTATCAAAGCAGAGAGGGCAGAAATAACGAAACATGATGCTGTTAAATCAATGCAAAAATGAAGGAATAGAATAAAACCACATCATGGATGTTAATATAAATGAATAACCAAAACAGGGTAAAATTAAATATTCAACATTAAAAAGGAACATCACATAAAGGCAAGTCTATAAAAATGTGTTTTAAGAAGTGATTTAAAAGATGTTACTGAGTATGGACTACAACCACTGCTGCTGATAAACAATTATGGCGTACTGGGAGAAATGTTCATCGGAAGTCTTGACCTTATTTGTGCAAATGTCGTAACGTAACTAGTTATAGAGGCAACAAATTAAGACGGGATTAAAACAGGTTGTAGAAATCCACTCGATTTTTGCCAGAATGAATATAAAGATAGCTTTGCAGCACGTGGAGGGTTCAAATTCAAACTTCATGAACTATTAGGGTCCAAATACACAAATAAAGGTACCAAAGACAAATAAAAGTGGGTTTAGCAAAATATGACCCCTTAAACTAAAATGCCCCAAACTGACAAATCTAAGTTTCACCACTGGATGTCATTAAATATTACACACTGAACCTTAACTCATAAAGATCCAGCACTACATTCATGGCAGGTCCAAAATTGTTTTTTCTTGACGGTATATTTAACTTTTCTTAATTGATTGATTGCCATTTATTACAATATTATCCTCTGCATTTTGTGGTTTTTCAGTGAAAATTATGTGTTTTCCTACATTTCATTCACTGATTATGTAGATCAGGGGTGTCAAACTCATTTTAGTTCAGGGGCCAGATTCAGCTAAATTTGATCTGAAGAGGACCGAACCAGTAAAATAATAACATAATAATAAGTAAATAATGTCAACTCCAAAATTTTCTCTATGTTCTAGAGTGAAAAAAGGTAATTTATATTAGGAAAAGGTTTACATCTACAAACTATTCTTTCAAAATATGTGAATAACATGAACAAACTGAAAAAATAAGTGTAATTTTAACAATATTCTGCCTCAGTTTATCATTTACACATGCACATTATAACTTACAGATCACAGTGGATCTACAAACACACAGGACATTTAATAACAGGCAGAATATTGGTAAAATTGTATTTACTTCTCTTAAGACATTTCAGGTTATTCACATTTTTTGGCAAAATTATACTTTATTTTAGTGTAAATACATGAAAATATTTACATTTACAAAGAGAAACATGTGGAGTTGTCATTATTTCTATGTTATTATGATAGTATTTTACTGGTTTGATCCACTTGAGATTGAATTGGTCTGAATGTGGAACCTGAACTAATATGATTGTTAATATCTTAGTGTCATTTTTGCATTTCACAAATTCATTCCAAGGGCCGGACTGGGCTGTTTGGCGGGCCGGATTTGGCCCCCGGGCCGCATGTTTGACACCTGTGATGTAGATGTTCATAAAAGCTCAGATTAAAGTTGAGGGATATTGTGATATTGTGTCAGAAACAGAGAAAACTGAACAAAAAAGTGACTTTTTCAGCAAAGATATAAATAACTGAACATAAAAACAAGTGTGTCCATCCACTGTCATTGATCAAACTCCATGGGTTTTACTGGTGAATCAATGTTGTAGAAGATGACGGTGTTTCCATGTTCAGTACGGAGCCTCTGACAGCCTCCACAGGGGTCATATCAGATGACCATGAAAAGATGGCAAACTGTATTTTACACCAATTATTTACATGCATTGATAGGATTATTGGATCAACAGGTATTAAACAGTTTACATCAGCAGATAGTTTTGGTTGACAGTGGATGTTTGGGTCTTTATGGGTTAATCCACCTTTTAATATCAATACTGTACCGTAAATACAACACAAAAAACATAATATAACAGGCAGCTGCATCACAAACTCTCAAATCAAGAATGAATGCCATTTCTAAAGCAAGAAACCCAATGAACGGAGCCCAGCAGGTCTCCTTTTACTACAACCACAGCTGCACCATATACATCAGAGGTCTCAAACTCATGCTCTTTCAGGGGCCACACTCAGCCTGATTTGATCTCAAGTGGGCTGGACCAGTAAAATACTAGCATAAGAACCTATGAATAATGACAACTCCAATTTTTTGTCTTTGTTATTAAATTATGAAAATACTTACTTTTATAAACTATCCAAACAAAAAAGATGTGAATAACCTGAAAAAAAAAACTGATATTTCTTAAGAAAAATAAGTGCAATTTTAACAATATTCTGCCTCAACTTATCATTTCTACATATGCATTATGGATTGAATTTACAAAGGCACTAAACACTTAGTAACGGGCTGAAAACTGCTAAAATTGTGCTTCATTTTCTTTACACATTTCAGGTTGTTCATAGTTGTTCAGGTTATTCACATTTTATTGTTACAGGATAGTTTGTAAATGTAAATATTTTCATAATTTAATATTTTTGCACTAAAATAAAGACAAAAATTTGAAGTTGTCCTTGTTTAAGTTATCCACTCCTTTGGCGAAGTAAAAAAAAAAAAAAGTACTTTAAGTTTAAATTATTCAGAAATATTGAATTGAGATGGTAGATGTGTTTTTGTTGTTGACTTTTTTTTTTATTATTATTATTATTTTATTTTGTTATTATTATGGTGTGAATGCGCGATGCTGTACACATTTAAGGTGATGTAAGCAGTGTATTAGTTGAAAAGGATAGGCAAAAAAAATAAGCTTTTGCTTCTAGCCTATTCCTTTTTTGTTTTTTTATGTTTATTATAATTGATGTACTGAGTACAATGATTGATGTAAAACCAAAAATAAATTCATTCATTCATTCATTCATTCATTCATTTATAGGCATGGTGTAATATTATTTTTTCACATCAAACTGAGAAGAAAATATGGAGTCAATATTTTTTGTAGGTTATTATTGCTGTTATTATTTAACTGTAGATCATATTGGTCTGTATATGGAACCTGAACTAAAATGAGTTCCACAGGCTGCATTATAACCTTTGGTGGGCTGCATTTGGCCCCCGGGCCACATGTTTGAGACCCCTGATATATATCATCTCAAGCACAATCATCAATATTTACCAAAACATCGATAAAATGTTAATAAAATAAATTATATTCACCAAAACTACTACTATTTTTTTAGCATGTCTACATCTAAATCCAGTTCTTTGTTTCTTTATAACCACAAATATGGGCCCTGTAAGAGTATTGGTGTCAGTTAAAACAGTTGAAACCTTTGTTTCATAATCAATTCCAGTTCCGTGCTGTGTTATTTCTGAGATAACGTCTATTCCTATGAATAACAGATTAACCACTGCTCTGGGTGCACTTCTGATCATAGACTCTGGAGATCATCCAGATAACGGACAGTGAGCTGATCATTATGGCAAAATGAAGCCCTTCAGAGTGATCAGAACCTGCTTTGCATCACTTACAAGCATCATCCTGAAGACAGAGCCGCCCACAACTATTTTATTCTTGTCTGAAAATAGTCTGTGCCAAATACACCATGTATCCTTCGTCCTGCTGTAACTACAGAGTCCTAATGTTTGACAAAATGATCCATCCACATTTAACTAATAAAACTGTACCTGTTTTGGAACATTTAGAGGGTACTAGTGGGTTCAAAGTAGATTATTGTGGAGAGATTCTCATGACTCATGTTATTACAGTGTGATATGGATGGGATTGTGTAATATCCTGAACCCAGTGACTTCTGTGGTTTATTTATGAACGGTGCACTGCTGTGAGCTTGGACTGAGATCTATACTTCTGTTTTTAACACAACATCTGAACAACATATCACACCTATCTATCTATCTATCTATCTATCTATCTATCTATCTATCTATCTATCTATCTATCTATCTATCTGTCTGTCTGTCTGTCTGTCTGTCTGTCTGTCTGTCTGTCTGTCTGTCTGTCTATCAACCATTGATCCATCTATCTATCCATTCATCCATCAATCTATTCATCCATCCGTCCATCCATCCGTCCATCTGTCCATCACCCATCCATCCATCATCATCCATCCATCCATCATCCATCCATCCATCCATCCATCCATCCATCCATCCATCCATCTATCTATCTATCTATCTATCTATCTATCTATCTATCTATCTATCTATCTATCTATCTATCTATCTATCTATCTATCTATCTATCTATCTATCTATCTATCTATCTATCTATCTATCTATCTATCTATCTATCTTTTAATATGTCTTATTTTAACATGTGTTTACACAGCATTAAAGCGTTCTAACTCGATATAATGCCCCTGCATACTGCCTCAGGTTTGAAAAACATGAGCCTACCCTATTGGGACGTACAGCAACATACATAAAACATTCTCTCTCAAAGTACAGTTAGCTAATTAACTGAAACATATAGCTTCCTAATTAGTAGTGTATGGAGGAAAGAGACTTTGCAACCCCCAGAGATAAGAAAACACTGAAGGCAGGAGTGGAGGATTTAAAGCCACAGCTGGAGATATAATAGATGTTTTTATGATAAAAGAAAGGTTGGCGGGGACAGGTTCAAAGTAAGACAAAAAGAGAGACCGAGCAAAAGAGATGAATATTTGATTCCAAATGGGCACCTCTAGAATATTAATTCATTACTCTGCACTTTCCTCTGCGTGTGCGTGTGCATTTGCACCTTAATGTGCTGTCAGAATCAACTGTTTAGAACAGATGATCAAGCACACTGCTTCTGACATCTACTACATTTTCATTGAGCGTTAAAGCAAAGCGTTGTACTAAATTAAAAAAGAGGCTCAAAGTGAACACAAAACAAGCCTTGTCTCCTTTTAGAAGAAACAAACAGAGGCTGAAATTATCCCTGGACTCCATTGGGGACTACAAGGGTTTAGGGACAGGAAATCTGAGGGAAATTAAGGAGCAAAGTTATTTGTTGAAGACGCCTTTTTTTTTTTTTAAACCATTGCATCAGTCTTCCTCAGTCTGTGGGTACTGTTTAACACTGGCTTTATCAGTGACCCTGCATTGATCCACACAGACTAAAAGATCACTTGGCAGCATATTGTGATTCCCTTTCTTTAAACTGTGGGTCACGTCGACACAGGTCACCACAACTGCACGATGCCCATCCACTTACTTCTGTTTGGACTGCAGTGACAGCATGATAACAAGCACAAAGAACACAAAGGAACAGGGCAAAACAGGAGGGTAGATGCCACAGCAGAACTCTGAATAACCATCTCATTAACCCACTCAGAGGAGGGTGAGAGGAACAGAAAGAAAAAAGGTTGAAAAAGGACTTGAAGAGAAAGAGATGTAAGTAATTCCTTCAGCCTTCCAGCCCACTGGTCCACACAGGGAATATGGAACCAGGAAGTTGTTCAATAATGTATTGATTTTCGTTTGCAAGATTTTCTTTCTTTGAGCATTTCATGTCAATGATTATCTGACAGTTTGCAGTTCGATGAATGCATGTATTCATGGGCATCTGTCTCGTATTTGCAGAATGAGGAGAGCTTACCAGACTGTTAAAGGATTCTTTTGCTGTGTATACACAGTTATAGAGAAAATTATACAGACGGCAACAAAGCACCTCTGCAAATAGGGTGAGCAGGGATTCAGAGAAGAGGGATGTTTTTTTTTGTCTTTAAGGAGTGAGAAGTGAACTTAGAAAGTGTTAAATGACCCATAATTCCTTTATGATTGAACTGGGTAGACAAAAGCAGGTGTTAAACTGCATCACAGTGATCATTAAACAGCTGCCACATTTCTTGGGGTATGTGTAGAATGTTATGTAAAGTTACTGTGGTGCTAGGGTGTAGTATGATGAGGCAACGGAATTTCTGCTAGCATTTTTGTGTCATTTAATCTACACAAACATGCAGACTAAATGACACAGCCAACGTGGCTCCCATACTAACACATTTAATCAGTGACAACAGCTGTTGTGTGAAATGTATCTCATTTTTCAATTCCCTGAGCTTTCGTGTTGTTGCTCAACTTGGCATTTGGAATAGTATTTGGCAAAATCAGTTAGTAATACTGGATGGACATGGGGATCATAACACTTAGTAGCATCTAGGAGAGCAAATATTACCTTATTTTTGTCCTCCAAATGCCTTGTTTTATCTGACAGTGGCTCCATTTACTTCCAAAGATCTTACACACTGTAAAAGAAATCCTGTTGTTTTTACGAAAAAAAAAAACTGGCAGCTGTGGTTATCAACACAATACTGTAAAAACACATCAAACTGTAAACATATTTACGGAGTAACATGTAGACTTAACATTTTAAACATGTGAATTCAACATTGGATTTCAGTGATATTTACATATATAAAATGTTACATTTACTTTTTTATTTTAAAAAAAGGATGAGAATGAGCTGTTATTTCAACACTGTGGTCTTGCAATTTAACCCTGTACAGCCTGAACCATTAAATCATAGACAGAAAACTCCAGTTCTTTGAAAGTGGAGCCTTTATTGGTCCTTCTGAACAACCAAAAACTTTGTTTCAAGTTTCAATTTTGTATCATATTTGATACATCGGGTCTCAATGCTCAAATATTATTATTTTTGAACAAACAAAAACATAATATAACACAAACATGTCTAACAAATTGGTAATTCCTTTTCAAAATTGGCAAAGTTCTGCCTCCTTAATGTCATTAATGACAATCTTGTAGTGTCACTGGAAAGGCCTCTGGTGAACGAATTCCTCCCCCTGGTGGATTATCTGTGTATTGCATGTATCTAATTGTGTACATCAGGTTTTTCAACAAAAAAAAAAAATCACACTGATCATGCAGAGGGCTTCAAAACTCATGTATCAAATATGATACGTTGGTGTTATAGGGTTAAACGGCACCATATTGTTTTTCAATTTACAGTTTTATTTTCTCAGTAAACAATAGAAACACATAATTTCTACACACAAATCTGGTTTTGTTAAAATACTCTTCCTGTAAAAGCTACAGCTACATTTGATTTAATTATTAATACAAAAATCTTTTCAAAAGAACAACTTTGCATTGTAATTTCACTTACAGTTTTTTTATGTTGCTGTTTTACAACTTTTTGGTGTTAAATCTATGATCACTTTTTACAGCGCAAGACAATGAACATATGCATACTTTAGAAGGTGCAACCGGTGAATTCAGAGGTTCACAGTCTAAGATTTACGGGGTGTCCCTTCCGAGGCACCCACATACTGTGCAATTTCAGCAGTTTATCCACAGCGACGGCGTACGACAGGGATGTAATAAACTTGGGTTCAAAGTATAAATATATCCAGACTGTGTGATGACAGACTCTACTGTACAGATTAAAAAGTTAAACATTATCAGCACACATCATTTACCTGTGCTGCAGTAGTTGTAAACAGTAAAGGAAAGCTATTGATCACCCTGTGTCAGTGGTATTTATGTGAAAAACATCCAGTCAAGAGGAAGGAGGGGAACGTGAACCCAGTCATGACTCAGGAAGATAAGACAACCTGGGATGAGAATTTTACCAAGAAAGTCTGTGGTTCGTGGTTGTAGCTTCACAATGCATTCCTATTTGTTGTTGGGTAGCAGCAGTCATAATGAGATTTTTGACACTGTAGGAATTCAGTTTCATGGTCATCAGATATGACCCATTTGGACGTTCAGAGGCTCTGTAGTTACCATGGAAACACCATCATCTTCTATAACATTGATTCATCCATAAAATCCATGGAATGTGATAAATGACAGTGGATGGAAACACTTGTTTTTGCATGCAGTCACTGATATCTCTGCTGAAAAAGTCACCTTTTCTTGAGTTTTCTCTGTTTCTGATACAATATCCCTCACCTTTAATCTGAGCTTTTATAATATCTACATGATTAGTCAAAACAGAGGATAATATTGTAATAAATGGTGATAAATGTATTTGATATAATAACCTTTGAATTTACTCTGAGTTTTCATGAACATCTAAAAAACTATGGGGAATTAAATATAACAAAATACATGATTTACAATGATGAATACAAAACACTGAGGGTAATTTTATAATAAATGATGAAAAACCACTTAATTATAGGTTCAATCTAGAGAAAAATTAATTTGGTAACTGCCACAAAAGTAGCACTGGGTCTTTATGGGTTAAATACTGGGGTCGAGGCAGTGCCAGTTACAGGATGAGTGTGTGTTATTTTGACACATCTGGATGTTGCAGATTGTAACCACACTGTAAAAGAATTCTGTTGTTTTGACAGAAAAAAAACTGGCATCTGTGGTTTCCAGAACAATACTGTAAAAAACATATCCAGCTGTAAACATATTTACGGAGTAACATGTAGATTTAACAGTTTAAACATGTAGATTTAACACTGGATTTAAATGGACTGCACTTATTTTAGCACATTTTCTCCACCTTCATGGTGTCCAAAGCACTTTCCAAATCCACCAGGTCCAACTGGGAACAATTTAGGCTTCAATGTCTTCCATGGACACTTTAACATATGGAAAGTCACAGCCAGGATTCGAACCACCAACCCTTTGGTTATTGGACGAGCCACTCTACCAACTCTACCAACCCATTAATTTACAAATTTAAAATGTTACATTGTTAAAACTTTTAACTTTGTTCTAAACTTTTTTATAACTTATATACAGGGTGGGGAAGCAAAATTCACAATGAATATTTAGTTGTTTTTTCTCAGCAGGCACCACATCAATTGTTTTGAAACCAAACATATATTGATGTCATAATCATACCTCACACTATTATCCATACCTTTTCAGAAACTTTTGCCCATATGAGTAATCAGGAAAGCAAACGTCAAAGAGTGTGTGATTTGCTGAATGCACTCGTCACACCAAAGGAGATTTCAAAAATAGTTGGAGTGTCCATAAAGACTGTTTATAATGGAAAGAAGAGAATGACTATGAGCAAAACTATTAGGAGAAAGTCTGGAAGATACTATTAAAGAAGAATGGGAGAAGTTGTCACCCCAATATTTGAGGAACACTGGCGCAAGTTTCAGGAAGCGTGTGAAGGCAGTTATTGAGAAAGGAGGAGGACACATAGAATAAAAACATTTTCTATTATGTAAATTTTCTTGTGACAAATAAATTCTCATGACTTTCAATAAACTAATTGGTCATACACTGTCTTTCAATCCCTGCCTCAAAATATTGTAAATTTTGCTTCCCCACCCTGTGTATAAAAGCTAATACACCATTATTTCAACATTATGGTCTTACAATTTAAACGGCACCACATTGTATTTCAATTTACAGTTTTATTTCCTAAAAACAATAGAAATACATCATTTCTACATACAAATCTGGTTTTGTTCACATACTCTTCCTGTAAAAACTACAGCTATATTTGATTCAATCATTAACACAAAAATCTTTTCAAATAAACAACTTTGCATTGTATTGTCACTTACAGTTTTTTTATGTTGCAATTTTACAGCTTTTTGGTGTTAATTCTACAGTCATTTTTAACAAACCCTTCTCTCTTCTATAACAGTCACAAAACACACCCCTGTTATAGACAGTGTTTGTTTTATTCACCCTGGACTCTTCAGTTGTGTTTTTTTTTAACCCTGGTTTACACTCAGACATAGTAGGTGGCAGAAATGTGCTTTAAAGGGGTCATATTTTGCTAAACCCATTTTTATTAGTCTTTGGTACATTTATTTGTGTATTTGGACCCTAATAGTTCAAAAAGTTTGAGTTTGAACCCTCCAGGTGCTGCAAAGCAATCTTTATATTCATTTTGGCAAAAATCGAGTGGATTTCTACAACCTGTTTTAATTCCTGCTTAATTTGTTACATTTAGTAACTAGTTACATCAATACATGTGCACATATAAGGTCGAGACTTCCAATGAACATTTCTCCAAATACGCCATAATTGTTCATCAGCAGCAGTGGTTGTAGTTGAAATATTATTTTAATTTAGATAGTTGAATTCTTAAGTTTAATCACATATTAGTCAGTATTAGTATTAGTCAGTATTAGTTAGGACTCCTTTGTGTCACTAGATTTTCTTTGTTTCACTGGTCAGTTGTAAATTTGTTAGGATAGGTCACATCTTGGTCACATACTAAACTGACAGATATATGATCACAGGACTTAGGTTTTATCTTAGGCGCACATTTAAATTCACATGCCCCCAGCTGATCGTAAACAACAAGAGATAAGAGGTAAACACAGTCATTATGGGGTTTTGCATTGAGTTGAGGAATTCCATCTGCTGGACTTTAGAGTCAGATGACACCAGTCCATTTTCTGTGACCCAGCCCACCTATAGCACAAGGGGGTCAGCCCATAGTTTGAAGATCAGTTTACAAGGATATAAAAGTGATGTGCATTGCAATGTTCGGGGTCCATTTCCTCGCTTGGGGTGTGGATCCTCAGCTGAGTTCTATTTTTTGTGATCAGATCAAGTCAACAAAAAATTTATAAAAATGAGACCTCAAAGAATCCAGACTTTTTCTTGGAACTGCCAACAAAAGAACACACTAACATAGTCCATACTGAAAATATGTACAAACTTTGAGCCGATTACCTAAAATGTTCAGTTGTTGGTTGTATTAACAAACACAAGTGGTTGAACGGGACAGAGCAGCACGGTCAACAGCCTGGAGGGGGTGGAGCATGAAGTGGCTCATTTGCATTTAAAGGGCCAGCGCTCAAAACAAACTTTCTGGTGTCATTACTCAGAAATAGTGTTGAAGATGGACCTGTGGAGTTGAATTAACCCCTCACATATGGTCATGAGCTTTGTGTCATGACCGAAAGGACAAGATCCTGGATACAAGCGGTCGAAATGAGTTTCCTCCGCAGGGTGGCTGGGCGCACCCTTAGGGATAGGGTGAGGAGCTCAGTCACCAGGGAGGAGCTTGGAGTAGAGCCGCTGCTCCTCCGCGTCAAGAGGGGCCAGCTGAGGCGGCTCGGGCATCTGTTTCGGATGCCTCCTGGACACCTCCCTGGGTCATGTCCCACCGGGAGGAGACCTCGGGGAAGACCCAGGACACGTTGGAGAGACTATGTCTCTCGGCTGGCCCGGGAACGCCTCGGGGTCCCCCTGGAAGAGCTGGAGGAGGTGTCTGGGGAGAGGGAAGTCTGGGCATCCCTGGTTAGACTGTTACCCCCGCGACCCGGCCCCGGATAAGCGGTGGATAATGGATGGATGGATGGATGGATGGATGGATGGAGTTGAATTAATGTAGAATTCAGACCCAAACATAGCATTTACAGTTTATGTAGACCACAGGGAAATGTTTTAAATGCATAATTCCATAAAAAAAAGCAAACTATCACTCCTTTAACATTGAATGTCACCTGCTGGAAAATGGAAAAAAGATGGAAATAGTTCATAAGTATATTCTGAGCTCCAGTGGAAAAATGGCATGAAACTTCCTCTGTAAAAATAAATGATTTATTTTAAAGTGATTCTCCGCGTGATAATACATTAATGAAATCCTAATTAAGAATATTAAACTGTTTCTGCAATTAGATCCTCCTATCCTCTTACACACTGAGGCTTAGAGAAAATTCCTAAACAATTAATCATTGTGAACGTTGCAGTCGTTTTTTTCTGTTCATTAATTCATATATGGATGGACTAATTGTTTCAGCTGTAGTTGCATCATGTCGTTGGCGTTTGCCTTTACCTACATTGTCTTTTTCAGCGATTCCACTGCATGCACATATAATGCAATGCACAGCAAATGTTTCATCACACAGGTTTGTAGTGTTGGCAGTGTTGGCTCTGCAGGGTGTTAGGATTTCAAATGTCTGTTTTTAACTTTGTTTCCTGCAGCATGGTGAGACGCGTCATGGGCAGATCCACTCGCTCCATCTACCTCAGTCTGGCATGTCTGTCCCTTGCCCTCCACATCCTTCTGGCGTTTTTCTGTCTTTCTGTCCTGCAGACAGCCTGTGTCCCTCCCACCTCCTCCTCCTCCTCCTCGGTCTCTTCCTCCATTCCGAGAAAAGACACTCACCACCATCAGCTGGTGTCCAACTCTTCCTCCTCTTTGAAACCCTCCCCCTCCTCACATGAAGAGCAGCACAAACTGAATGCCAGCACATTACGTCACAAATGGAAAGACTCGAGATTCGGTGAAGAAAAAGAGGGAGAAAAGAAACCAAGCAGAGGTGGAAATGGGATTCAAAAGGTCAGGGATCAGTCGAAGCTTGAGGCGCTGTTCAAGCACCCTTTATACAATCTGCCACATCCAGAGCTGCAAGAAGATGATTGGCTGCTAAGGGTGAAGACAGATGATGAGGTAAAAGAGACAAAGAGTGAGGAAAAGGAGGAGGAGGAGGAGGAGGAGGAAGAAGAGAAGGAAGAAGAGGACGGTTTCACTTCTGACAGTGAGTGGTGAGTGGAGATAAACAGCAGTACCCTGACATAACAGACACTTATGTCTTTATAAGCATCATGAACTGAATGTCAGCACTTTACATTCCATCCTTTTGTCTTTTCAGCTAAAAGTGGTTTATGTGGCCCTTGAAGTGGGGGTTCTGAGCAGACTCCGTTGAGTGTAGAAAGGGTCTATGTGAGAGATTCAGGTCACTTTGAAAATACACACCTTTTTCAAAGATAAGATAAGATAAGATAAGATAATGTTTTTCAACCTAGGGGTCAGGACTCCACACGAGGTTGCCTGGAATTTCCAGTAATTGATAAAAATATTTAAAAAAACAAACAAACTTACCAATAAAAAATATATGGTGAGTTGACAGAGACAATCCCAATCAATAAAAGACATGACAAACTGTGAGGCTGAAACTGAAGCACTGTGGTACTGTTGATCTTTCAAAGGTTCATTGTGGTCGGTTTCAGATGCTGCAGCTCTTTCATAATTCATAGTTTGAGTTCTTGTTTGTTCAGTATTAATTGTCAGCCTTGTAAATCCAAGCTGGACTGACTGTACATATCCTGACCAAGGAAAATCAAATTCTCACCTTGTGCAGTAATCTACACCTGGCTTTTCTGCCTCCATCCATAATAATATACATTATATAGACTAAATGTCATCTAAAATTAACATTCATTTGCAACATAGTAAAGCAAAGTATTACATGATCAAAAACAAATTAATTTTAGCAAAAAAATGTCTCCATTTTGAATGTCTGGGGTCGCCAGAAATTTGTGATGTTGAAATGGGGTGACAAGCCAAAAAAGGCTGGGAACCACTGATATAAGATAGAGAAAAAGACCAATAGAGAAACCACAAATGAGTGAAAATTGAAATGTAAAGAGAAAAAAAAAAAAAAGAAATTCTGTATTTATTTAAATATTGATATAAATAGAGAATTAGGATTAGAATTAAAAATGAAATATTATTTTCATATTTACATTGTGGTTGCACATGCACATGGTGTGATATGGGGGGAGTACTGAGAAAAAACTTAAAGAACGTAAAATATTAAAAACCAGGTAGAATATTAACCAAAAAAACTATAAAATAATTTAAAATCACATGAATAATTTGTTATTTTTATGTTTTTTGTCATATACATATAAGCAATCATGATAGCAGGTTAACATGAATGTTGATGCTGTCAACGATTCTCTCTGTTATGAGACGGTGCATTATAGTAACAAACTAATGCTCAAAATAAGTGGTTTTGAGCTCTATTTTAACTACCTTAAACCACTGACTTCAATCCCACTTCCCCTCCTGAAGGAAGAGTATAAACGAGGAGAAAGGCTACGACAAAGTCACATGGACACGGGACATGGACACCCACCCACCTTGGCTTCGATTTCACCTGGGCATCACTCGCTGGGAGCTATACGACAGGAAGGACCCCACCCTGGTCCAGGTGATGGACTACATGGCAACACAGCGGATCCTCAGCACTGGTGAGTGACGGAGCAGAGAGAGGTTAAGGCCACACTGCAAAAAATTTAAATCTTACCAAGTGTGTTTTTCTCATTTCTAGTCAAGATATCTCATCACACTTAAAATAAGGCATAATCACCTAAAGAGTAACTTTTCAGTGAGACATAAGAATTTATTTTTAGACAATAGATCCTGAAAATCTCATTTCAAGAAATCTTACCATGATAATTTTCACTTGTTCACTTGTCAACTCCAGTCCATTCAAAAAAGTGCTGCCAGAATCCTCAAACAGACCCATAAACAGGAACACATCACTCCCATTCTCCATAACCTCCATGTAAATTCATATAAAATTAAAACAGATAGTAACTGATTCAAATACATTATCACAAATATTAAATTATTTAACTCACTGTTGTATTGTGAATGCCTCCACCACTACCACCGCCACAGTAATACTAGCAAATTAGGCTACTGGTATAATTATTACAGATTTTTGTATTATTACAACAATTCTTATTTCCCCCCTCACTCCCACCTCTCTCTTTCTCACTTTCATTCACACCCCCCCCTTCCCATTTTCCCTATCACCCCTAGCCAAGCTATATTGTTTAGTTGCTATTTACATTTATGATCCTTTTCATTGTAATATGATGTTGTCATTGTTGTTTGTCTATACTCTGTCGTTGTTGTTGTTTTTGGTTTGTTTGTTTATTTGTTTGAGTTCCCCTTTATGTGTTGTTGTTTTTCTGTCCACACTGTCTTGTCTTATCACTAATAAAAAAAAAAAAAAAAAAAAAAGAAAATCTTACCAAGATAATTTTCATTTGTTCCACTGGCAGATTTTTTTGCTTAATTCAAGATTTTTTATTTTTTTTTATTTTTTGCTTAATTCAATCAAAAATAATCTGCCAATGGAACAAGTGAAAATTATCTTGGTAAGATTTCTTGAAATGAGATTTTCAGGATCTATTGTCTAAAAATAAATTCTTATATCTCACTGAAAAGTTACTCTTTAGGTGATTATGTCTTATTTTAAGTGTGATGAGATATTTTGACTAGAAATGAGAAAAATACGCCTGGTAAGAGTTAGATTTTTTCCAGTGCAGGGGACACTTCTATGTTCATCATCATTTTATTTCTTTTTTTGAGAATGTTTTATTTGTTTTTGCGTTTAAAACCAGACTAAATCCAGATTAAATCCAGATTAAAGTGCAGATTTAGCCAAAACACTACACTTCAGTTTAGAGGCTCTGCTGCTGCGTACACCTCACTGCCCTGAGTCATCCCCTGTGTAGGGTTTAGGATGGTCAAATACAGATTCATCTCAGTTAAACATATTCACAAAGCACAAATCCTTCTGCTTTTTAATTTCTAATCCCTTCAAACAAAGAAAACCAGAAGCAACAAAGCATTCACTGAAGTTTTCACTTGGAGAAAACTGTAAACTGAGCCAAACATTGAAAACTGCACATGCCCACATTTTCTGAAACACAAACACAACTTCCCCTAAAATCACATATGTACTATGAGAGGATAAACACATAATGTTGACATATACACACATAAATACATATATTTAAATTAAAATAAACAAGCATAAATCCTTTAAGATCTGCTGCTTATGTGCCATAACACACCCACAAACCATATGTGTCTCGACACACACACACACACACACACACACACACACACACACACTGTAGATGTACTGACTGCACTCAGACATAATCATTCTGGATGTACATGTTTATATAAACACATACGCGCTCATTCGGTGTTTACTCATCTCAGACACCCTGTCCCAGTCTTCAGCACATTGCATAATGAATAATATATTGAGATTTGTGTTACAGCGCAGATTAAGCACTAATCTCCGCTACAGGCTGATTTTTTGTTACTGTGTCATCTCTTTTCTTTCATATTTAACACTTAGCACAGTGGATGCATCTTTAAAGATTTAAGTTCAGGTTAATTTTACTTTAATCACAGACAGAGGTATGAGACAGAAATCAGGATCTGACTAATATCTTTGGATTTATTTCTTCTGAATTATTTACTGTACTCAGCTACAGCGCTACAAGCTTGGCATGCAACATTAAAGTGTTTTCTGTTTCTCTGGATGTGAGAGACCTTAATGTCACTTAAATGAGCACATGCTTTACTGCAACTTCAGCGTCCATATGACCCAGGTGTGAAATGTGTGCAGAGGAGAACCCATACAGAAAAGGAATATTTCTGCATTTATTTCCTTATATCAAGTGTAATATCGTATGAGTTTTCTGGAAGGTGTTACATCATTATCGCCGGCATACGTCCTCTGGATAGATGAACATTTATGAATGAAGCATGCTCAGTAAAATCTGTGTATGTACGTACATTATCTATATGATAAAGTTTTATTATAGACATATGCTACAATCTAAGTAGACAGATATGCATGGGTCAGACAGACAGACAAATAGATACATACATACATACATACATACATATTTTTGCATGAGATCACACTTGTTTAGATGAAAAGTGTGTGTGAGTCAAAATGATTTGTCTTTGTCATGTTACAATAATCATTTTGCAGCTCAAACAGTTAATGATACACTCATTTCCATGTTTATGAGCCGTAGGCGCAAACAGTCATTCATCAACTCCACATGTAAAACGACAAAAAGGCCTTTTTGCATGAATAATGCATAACATTGAACATAAAAGTACTAAATGCTGCTATAAAACAAATCAAAGCAGTTATAAACAGTATTATGTCTATGTGTTACTGCAGCAAAGCACAAAATGGAGGGTCAATTGTGTAATAGTGTTATAAGCCACCATGTGGAAAGACTGTTCTGACAAAATACCCCTGTCAACTGTGAAATAAAAATGATCTTCACTCTCCATTTTCACACGTCTTTCAGTTCAGAAAACAGGAGGCACCCAGCTCAAACTGCTCATATCATTTCCAAACTATGGAGAAGCTCTGGCCAAACCAATGAAGTAAGACCACACTGTCCTCATACTTACAAATTAGGGATGCACCGATACCACTTTTTCCAAACCGAGTATGAGTACGAGTACTTACATTTGAGTACTTGCCGATACCGAGTACCGATACGAGTATTTAATAACCCCATTCCAGTTCTTAGTTCCTTTTGTAAATGTGCTTTATTGTCGTTGTCATTAGTCTGACTGGAAAAAAAGTGCTGCTACTGACATTTAATGTGTTGGAATGAGCGTTTCTCAATTAATCCACTAGGGGGCGCCACTCTTAATTAACCATACTGGACAAATACCATGAAGAAGAGTAAAGTTTTATGAGAAGAAGAAAGTCAGTAATAATAAACATGGAGACAACAGAGGTAACACTAATGTGATACTAATATTGCAGCGTTTTCACTGGTAAGGTTTAAAAGCGAAGCTTCAGCAGGTAGAGAAAAGACAAATGAGCGATAAGTTTCGTTTTCACTTCCGCTGGCGGTGGTCCACACCGCTCCAAACCCCCGGTGGTATTCTCTGTCTGAGTACTCATCTGCCAGCACCTGGAAAACGGATGGAATGTACACAGAAGACAGACAGGACACTGCGTCTGTATCTGCCTGTGTCTTTAACGTTACTTGCAGTCAGCGTTACTTTTATCACCGTCATTTATTTTGAAAAATCTCCACACTCTTCACACTCCCCACACATTACTCCATGGCCATAAGTGGTATCGGTGCATTTGTATCAGATTACTTTTACTAGTACGAATACAAGTACACACACTGAGTATTGGAGCCGATGCCCGATACTGGTATCGGTATCGGTGCATCCCTATTACAAATGTAAAAACAATGTTCCTGTTTTCAGGGTAACTGTAAACTTTGTGTGTGGTTTTGTTTCACAGACAATCCAGAGATGCAGAGACAGATGTCAACCTCTTCTACTTCTCTGACTTTGAAAGACACAATGCAGAGATCGCAGCCTTTCACCTTGACAGGTACAGATGGTTATACACCCTGTCATCCGGCAGCAGCCTGATGGGTCAGATCACTTCACTGCTTCAAAACTGCTGTAATTCATTCTTTAACACACCGCCCTGCTTGTCTCTGCAAAGAAAAATCTGACAATATCAGTGGTTGTAGGCGGTGAGCCATCCTCAAACATAAACCCATCTGCCAAACCCTGATGAGCCGATGATCATTCTTATGTTCCTCATGTTTCCTTGTGTTCTGAGTGTGAGCTTCTGCTTGGTATTTGTTTCTTATGCCTTGATCTGTCTGTTTTTCCACTGCAGAGTGCTGGGCTTTAACAGAATCCCTCCAGTGGTCGGCCGGCTAATCAATGTCACCAGAGAGATCAGAGACATCACCACAGACCACAAGTTGTCTCGAACTTTCTTCATTTCCCCTGGCACGTATTAAATGGCATTAATTCACCAACACTGCATGCATTTTAATGACCATTACCATGTGTTACTTTATACAGTCTATGCCAGTCTAGTTCAGGGGCCACATTTAGCCAAATTTGATCTGAAGTGGGCCGGACCAGTAAAATAATAACATAATAATATACAGACAATGTCTACTCCAAACTTTTCTACATGTTTTAGAATGAAAAAAGTCAAATTACATTATAAAAATTTTTACATCTACAAACTATCCTTTAAAGCAATGTGAATAACAGAAACAAACTGAAATTTTCATAAGAAAAATAACTGCAATTTTAACAGTTTTATGCTTTAATTTATCCTTTACACATGTACATTATAACTTACAGATCAAGGTGGATCTACAAATACACAAAACATTTAATAACAGACAGTATATTGGTAAAATTGCACTTAAAAGATTTCAGGTTCATATTTGTTCAGGTTATTCTTTTTTTTTTTACGAGAAATGATAGTTTGTTTTAGTATAAATACAGTAAAATTACATAAAAATGTTTACATTTACAAAGAGAAAATGTTCAAGTTGTCATTATTTACAGGTTATTATAATCATATTTTACTGGTCTGACCCACTTGAGATTGAATTGGTCTGAATGTGGAGCCTGAACTAAAAGGATTAATATCTTCAGTGTAATTTTTCCATTTCACAAATTCATCCCTCGGGCCGGAATGGATCCTTTGGCGGGCCGGATTTGGCCCCCAGGCCTCATGTTTGACACCCCTGGTCTATGCAAACCATCACAGTTTAAGTCATGTCTCTCCATCTCCCCCTAGTGGGCAATGTGTGTTTCCACGGTGTGTGTGACTACTACTGCACAACTGAGCATCCTGTGTGTGGGCGGCCTCATGCACTGGAGGTGTCCCTGGCTGCCATGCTCCCTGACCTCACCCTCGCTCCGCGCAGGTCCTGGAGGTCACCATGGAGAAGGTCCTACAGTCGCACCAAGCAGGCACAGTGGGTACCCAGTCTGTGTTTGCCTCACAATAAACATGTAAATGCCAGATTATTTCCCAGTAGCCACAATTTATATTAAAAAAAACAAAAAAAATGAAAATTAAATGAAGGCCTTTAAAGGTCAAATCCTGGGAGAATGTGTTTCCACTAAAAATGTTTTGTTTATTTTCTGCCTTTTGTTGCATGTCCTCACTGTAACTGTTGGTGATCTTGTTAGGATCATGAACATGCAATGCCCTCCAGTGGCCAAAATGAGGAATCACATTTCAACATTAAAAAATGAACATACTGTTAATGTCAGTGCAATGTACAGAGAATTACCTTTCATGAATAAACTTAATACTAGGACAAATCTAAGATCTGATTGTCTCAGAAGATATTCATATGTTCCAGATGCTTATCCACTGTCTTACTGAGACAAAGGCAAGAAGATGAATAAGGTTTCTTAGCCCCCCGAGTAAGAATGAGATCTGCTGTTTTTGCATTTCACCTTTTGAGTAAATTACACAAACAAGAGCTGTAGTGCTCTGGGTGATATTACAAAGTGTGTTTCCTCTTTTTTTGGCCATTAAGCTAAACAAAGCAGTGCAGCTACATAACCAGCGTTTACTTGTAAAAGTAGTAGTATTCTTCAGATTTTTGTCAGTACATTAATCTAATTTTTTTCTGTTCAGTTCATGTGTGCATGGGTTTGTGTATTTTATTTTTTTCTTTCACATTCTGCACAAAATATTCCTGTCGTTGATCCTGAAACTCCAGTTTCTCACCTTAATGTGCTGCATCTTTGGTTATTGCATTTGGTGTACTGCATAACAAGCAACAAATTTGATTTTGGTCAGAATAGAATAGAATAGAATAGAATAGAATAGAATAGAATAGAATAGAACACAGGGTGGGGAAGCAAAATTTACAATATTTTGAGGCAGGGATTGAAAGACAGTGTATGACCAATTAGTTTATTGAAAGTCATGAGAATTTATTTGCCACAAGAAAATGTACATAATAGAAAATGTTTTTATTCTATGTGTCCTCCTTCTTTCTCAATAACTGCCTTCACACGCTTCCTGAAACTTGTGCAAGTGTTCCTCAAATATTGGGGTGACAACTTCTCCCATTCTTCTTTAATAGTATCTTCCAGACTTTCTCGTAATAGTTTTGCTCATAGTCATTCTCTTCTTTCCATTATAAACAGTCTTTATGGACACTCCAACTATTTTTGAAATCTCCTTTGGTGTGACGAGTGCATTCAGCAAATCACACACTCTTTGACGTTTGCTTTCCTGATTACTCACATGGGCAAAAGTTTCTGAAAAGGTATGGATAATAGTGTTAGGTATGATTATGACATCAATATATGTTTGGTTTCAAAACAATTGACGTAGTGCCTGCTGAGAAAAAACAACTAAATGTTCATTGTAAATTTTGCTTCCCCACCCAGTAGAATAGAATAGGAAAGCCTTTACTGTCATTGTGTGTACATTGAAATTAGGAGTGCTGCTTCAATCAGTGCAGCAATACTGGTAGTTTTCATTCACAGTCCTCCAAGTGGTTGCTTTTGACTGTTCCCCAAGTTTTGACAGACTTTGGAAAAACGGCATTTTCCTACTATGCACCATGGTTGTGGAATAATCTTCAAAAAACTGTAAAACTACACACCCTCATTTCTATTAATGATTTTAAAAATATCCTGGAGAATGCAATGAAGGAGGAATGTTACTGTTTTTCTTGCTGCCATTATGATTGAATAGTTGTTATTGTGGTTTATTGCTCATTGTGTATCATGTATGCGTTTTATGTTTTTTGGACTTTGTATGGCTGCTACTTTGGCCAGGTCTCCCTTGTAAAAAAAAGATGCCTAATCTCAATGGGACATCCTGGTTTTAAAAAAAAAAGGTAAAATAAAAAAAATATAAAATTAACAAAACACCAGCGCTACAGAAATAAGAACAGAGCAAATATAAAATTACAAAAACTAAAAATATGATAAGAAAATATAATAAAACTTAATATAAGAATAGAGGTTAGTAGAATAAAAATAAAACTGGACAAAATATAAATAGGCACAATTTACAGTATTAATAGTATGTGACAGTATGTATATCTATGATCAATAATAACAATATGTATACCTATTGACAGTATTAACTGTATATGTTGCCTATAAAACAGTATGTATACCTATGTAAACAGTATGTATACCTGTGTAAACAGTATGTATATCTATGTAAACAGTATGTATACCTATGTAAACAGTATGTATATCTATGTAAACAGTATGTATACCTATTTTCTTCTATTGTTCTCAGTGATGTCACTGTTGTTCTCAGGTGGGAGACGAACCCAGCCTACTGCGACAAAGTAAAAGACACGCCTCCTTACAACCAAGGCACCAGATTGGTGGATCTGATAGATATGGCTATTCTGGACTTTCTAATGAGTAAGACTTTACAATATTACCTCAAATCAGTAGTTGATCATTTAAGGAGAAAATGTCATAGAAGCCTTTATCTTTTTCTTTAACCCATAAAGACCCAAAAAGACACTGACGACCAAAAGCATCTACTGATCTAAAATGTTTAAAAACTTCTGAGCCACTAAACCTATCAATGCATGTAAATAATTGGTGTGAAATACAGTTTGTCGTCTTTTCATGGTCATCAGATATGACCCATTTGGATGTTCAGAGGCTCCATAGTGAACATGGAAACACCGTCATCTTCTACAACATTGATTCACCTGTAAATCCCATGGAGTTGGATTAATGGCAGTGGATGGAGACACTTGTTTTTATGTTCAGTTATTGATATGTTCACTGAAAAAGTCCCATTTTCTTGAGTTTTCTCCGTTTCTGATATAATATTCCTCAACTTTAATCTGAGCTTTATTGAACATCTACATGATCATTAATTAAATACAGGAAAATGCCTGATTTTCACTGAAAAAACACAGAATGCAGATGATAATATTATAAGAAATGGTGATAAATCAATTAAGAAAAGTTAACTATAAAGAAAAAACAATTTTGGACCTGCCATGAATGTAGCACTGGGTCTTTATGGGTTAAAATTCAGTGTGTAATATTTAGTGACATTTAGTGGTGAACCTTCAGTTTGTCAGTTTGGGGCATTTTAGTTCAAGGGATAATAAGTCTGACCCCTCCTCAAACTATGTAGATGACAGTAACACAGCTAAAGGCAACCTGCTCCCTCCATAAACATACAGCCCATTCTAAGGTAAAATAAGTGAAATTCTTATTTTCAGGTGATTATGCACAAAAGAAAACATAATTCTAAATAGAATAGAATAGAATAGAATAGAATAGAATAGAATAGAATAGAATAGAATAGAATAGAATAGAATAGAATAGATCTTTATTGTCACAGTCACAGGAACAATGAAAATGTATTTAGCAGCTCTGTTCTGTTTAGCAGCAAAAACAGTGCAAAAAAAAAGTATAAAAAATATCACACAAAATACTGAAAAATATAGGACTGTGCATTAAGCCACAGGATCAAATATGCTGCTAAAGTACTACTAAAGCTACTGAAATATAATGCTAACTCTATACTACAGATGAAAAATATGTACAACAAATAAGGATATACTATACAGGCCATATAGGATATGTATAAGGTAAGATTTTATGATCAGATCCTCCTATAATCCCCCTATATACAACCCATTTGACCTTTAAAAAGACAAGAAAACCTTCACACTCTACTTTTACTTTGAACTGAATGCTCATCATTTTGTTTCTGCAAAGGTAACATGGACAGACATCACTATGAGACGTTCGAGAAATTCGGAAATGAGACTTTTCTGCTGCATTTGGATAACGGGCGGGCGTGAGTACCATTAACAGCTCACAGGTTATAATCCATTTAATACTGTGGAGATAACTGCAAAAGTCTTTATGTACAAATATTTTACCTTGTGTTACAAGTGCTCCTGGGAAAAATGTGTTTTAGTCAGATACTAATTAGACTCTTCATTCAGAGGAAACAGAAATTAAACAACTTAGATTCAATTTTTATTATGATTATTGTATATTTCTTGTCTCTTACATGTGAAATGTTGTGTAAAATATGTTCCAGGTTTGGGCGTCACTCTCGGGATGAGCCGTCTATTCTAGCTCCTTTACAACAGTGCTGCAGGTAAAAAAAAAAAAACAAAAAAAAACAATATAAACCTCCTTACACTAAGCTAATGTTAAGTGTGAAACATAGAAGCTCAAAGGAGAAGGTCTGTGACAGAAAATACTTTGTTAGCCTCATAGCATAATTGCCTGAGTCATGCACCATGTGGACAAAAGTATAGGGACATGTTGAATTCAGGTGTTTCTTTTTAAACAGGGGTCTGGGATACAAAATAATAATGACTAATGTCATGATATTGGGATAAATATCATTGCATTGCATTGGTTAGTTTTGTTTAAATTGTTATCTTTGCTTCCAAAATGCCTCAGAAATGTTTTTTTTTTTTTTTACTTAATTTCTCTCAACATTGATTTTGTTTTTGTTTTTATTCATGACTGTGATTTGAAATGTTCTACTACTGTCTATTGCGTGGTCTAACTATGTGGTACTGGCTCAACTCGACTTGATTCGACTCTGCCTTTTTGTGTTTCCATTACATAAAAGAACCTGGAATCTGGTACCCGGTACTACTTTTTGGTATCCACTCTGCCAAGGTTCCACATCAGGGGAAGAGATACTAAAACATCTTGTGTAAATGCTACAGACCACTGATTGGTCAGAGAGTTGTCTCTGCCTCATTGTATTAACAATGTGCGACCTGCCATTTTAAAGAAAACAAATGCGGAAGTTTACACTAAATATAGCAGTAGGTTTATCCAAATGATGCCAGCCCACAAAACTACACTGTGGTCAGTTGAGGAGATTCAGACATTTCTTTCTTTGGTGCCGACGAAAAAATTCAGGATGAGTTAGACTAGGGGTGTCAAACTCATTCCAGTTCAGGGGCCACATTCAGCTAAATTTGATCTGATGTGGACCAAAGCAGTAAAATAATAACACTAGAAGCACTCGGAGAGCGCAGACCTCCGCCAAGGCTGATCAGTGGCCCCCCCACCCCCGATCACCACCAAAATTTAATCATTTCTTCCTTATCCCATTTCCAACAAACCCTGAAAATTTCATCCAAATCTGTCCATAACTTTTTGAGTTATGTTGCACACTAACGATCAGTGCTCCCCCCCCGTGGGCCCCCCACCCCCGATCACCACCAAAATTTAATCATTTCTTCCTTATCCCATGTCCAACAAACCCTGAAAATTTCATCAAAATCTGTCCATACCTTTTTGAGTTATGTTGCACACAAACGATCAGTGCCCCCCCCATGGGCCCCCCCACCCCCGATCACCACCAAAATTTAATCATTTCTTCCTTATCCCATTTCCAACAAACCCTGAAAATTTCATCCAAATCTGTCCATAACTTTTTGAGTTATGTTGCACACTAACGGACAGACAAACAAACAGACAGACAAACAAACAAACAAACCCTGGCAAAAACATAACCTCCTTGGCAGAGGTAATAATAATTTATAAATTATGTCAACTCCAAACCTTCCTCTATGCTTTAGAGTGAAAAAAGTAAAATTACATTATGAAAATCTACAAACAATCCTTTCAAACATTGTGAATAACATGAACAAACTGAAAAAAAAAATAAGTGTAATTTTAACAATATCATGCTTCGGTTGATCATTTACACATGTACATTATATACAACTTACAGATCACAGTAGGTCTACAAATACACAAAACATTTATTAACAGGTGGAATATCATTAAAATTGCACTTCTCTTAAGACATTTCAGGTTGTTCACATTTTTTGCAAAATCATACTTTGTTTTAGTATAAATACATGCAAATATTTACATTTACAAAGAGAAATATTTGGAGTTATGAGTATTTATAGGTTATTGGGTAGTATTTTACTGATCTGACCCATTTGAGAATGAATTGGTTCGAATGTGGAACCTGAACTAAAATGATTGTTAATATCTTCAGTGTAATTTGGGCATTTCACAAATTCATCCCAAGGGCCGGACTGGACCCTTTGGTGGGCCGGATTTGGCCCCCGAGCCGCATGTTTGACACCTGTGAGCTAGACGGAGCAACAGGCAATGACCGAGTTTATCAGCAACTCTCTGAGCAGACGTCATGGAAGTTACGTGCCGCGTCGTTATGACATCCAGGTACTTTAAAGTGGGTAGTATCCTGTAATGGAAACAGTCTCCAGAAATAGTACCTGATACTCAAGTTGAATTGAGTTGAGTCAAGTCGCGCTGGTTCCATGTAGTGGAAATGCGGCATAAATTTCCAAGATATTTGTCATGCTCTGACTGTAAATAATAATTTTCTACTTTTTTCACATCTCACTTAGGAAGAAAAATCTCACATTAAACTCTAAGGAATATTGATGTTTGTAAAGTATATGGACAAAAATATTGGGACACATCATGGCCACAGTTCGTAAGATGTCCTGTTCATGCTGATTTGAGACATAAATATCAATATTATTGATCAGTATAATATTAATCACAATATAAAGCCATATTATGACATTTGTCATTATTGTTTTGTAGCCCAGACCCCTGTTTGAACAGAAACATCTGAATTCAGCGTGTCCCAATACTTTTGTCCATAAAGTGTATGACCTTGGCAATTATGCCATGATGCTAACGATTTGTAAAATATTGTGCTTACAATTAAGTTCACCCAAAGAGATCAGAAAGACTGTCTGAAAACTTGTGTTCCACCTTGTTTCCTGTACAGGATCCGTCGCTCCACCCTCCTCCGCCTGCACCTTTTGTCCAGTCCGAGCTTCCGTTTGAGTGACGTCATGCGGGAGTCGTTGGCTGAGGACCCTCTGTCCACAGTGGCCTCTCTCCTCTCTGAACCACACCTGCATGCTTTGGACCGACGCCTCGCTGCTGTCCTGCAGGTGGTGCAGAAGTGTCAGGACCTCCACAAGGATGTCATTTACAACGACATGGGAGAATATGATCAACTGTTAAAGGAATAAAGTATATTTGCTTCCTGGAATTATTTGAATTTATTTCATTTAATGGGGACCTTTCAGATGATCTGATTCCAGAGTGTGATGTGCTGCACAAAGAGTTTTTAGCTGGTCATAGAGAGCAGAACAATAAAAAAGACATCTGTCCATCCATCCATAGTCCTTGTGAGGGTTGTGGGGAGTTGGAGCCAATCCCACCTACCAACGGGCCAAAAAAAGACATAAAACAGGACATCTCTGATTTACTCTTGTCCAGCCCTTATCCTTTGTTGTTACACATCTGATATCTGTAATTATCTAGCAGCATTGTACCCATGGTGCCATTGTACGATAGCATGATAAGTAGAACTTGTCTGCCACCTCTATCCGTTTGTAAACTACCATTTAATCATGCATTGTGCAGGTAATAATTTGAGCCAACATGTGAGGCATGAAGGGAAGAGCATGTATTTGTTTGGCCTGTCAAGCATGATTAAATTCATACAGCAGTAGTGAACTGCAGCCTTCACATTGTAGCATCGTCTGCTAGCAGTAGAAATTTCATGAACGGCAGCATAACCACGTCCAAAAATGGAGTATGGCGGCAGGGATAAAGAATTCAAAGTAGAGAGAGGCTATAATCACCCAGTATACCTCACAACATTTGAATACAGACATAAAATTGTGCCTAGGAGATAGTCAGGTAATGTTTCTATTCATTTGGCAAGTTTGGCGGTGATTGGGCCTGTGAAGGCTGAGGAAAATCTGCACAAACACCCTCCTGTGCTGCAACATTGATGGGACACAGAATGTGTATTGTATAGTAGGATTTCTGTTGCTAATGTTTTCCAGAGTTGACAGCGCTTTATGGAGAAAGCTGATTGTCTGCATTTAATCTTCAATGTTGTATGTTAACGTTCCCAAATTTTCTAATATTATTTCTCCTTGGGACCCAACTTTACAAAAGTGTAGATAATGTCTACATTTCCTCAAACTCTTCCACTGTGAAAATAATGTGGAGCATGTATCATCCTGTTGTGTGGTTTAATCCACAGCAATGCATCATATTCTATAAGATCATCATGTCTTTGTATTGTTATGTGATAACTGGAGCAGCAACAGTTAAATATTTACAACTATTGTGATAAATCAATCATTTGTCCAATCTCAATCTCCCCAGATTGTGATTTGGACAGGTTGACCCTGGTTTCTCCTGAAGCCCACCACCACCTAATGAGTCTTGCTGATGTTGAGCTGTAGGTGGTTCCAACTGCTCCAACAAAGCCCTCCACCAGTCCTCTGAACTCCTCCTCATCAGTGTTGCTGATGCATCCAACTATAGAAGAGTTGGAAAACCTTTGGTGACAGGATCCAGAATCAGTGGATCAGAGGAGGGGGGAGTCAGTGGTTGGGTCAGTAGCCACTTTTACACAGAGATCCGGGAAAAAAGGTGAAATGGTGAGCCCACCTTTTTGGCACCACTGACCAATTTCCACAGTGTATATCTGTGAACCTACAGAGCATTGCATTTTGTTCTAATAGACAGGGTGAATGGACTCATAATCATTTGTGCACGTATGGACGTATGTCAGTTGAGACTCAGTGTGTAACATTTGGCAAACATACAAATGTAAGAAACATAGAGTTTTCCTAAAGGCAGCCATACAATGTGCGATTATTTCGATTGTTGCACGCAGCTCCATCTCAAACTATGCGAATCAATCGTAAAGTCAGGCTCACGATTCATGTTCTCACACTGTACGGACCGATGCTTGTACGCGACCTGACTGCTCACACTGTAGGACCATACACCAGAGGATGCACCACATGTTCCAGTGTTGTATCTGGAAATACAACGTTAAAACACCAAGGAATCCGTAAAAGGGCATAGACGATTGTGTATTGGCGTGAGTCACGAAATGGTAGTGCTAAACAAAAACCAACGAGCTGCTTTGGCAATATGTGTCATTATCTGCGGGGAATTAAAAAAGAAGAGAAGACGACGACGTGTTTGGTGCAGGAATTGGTTGTCCAGACGTGGACAGTATGGGCTGTCAATCCTACAGCAAAGGGAACTAGAGGTAAGCTGCAACAGCTAAACTGCACTTGGCCGATAGCCAGCTACTGTAAGCTTGTACGCTACAGTACGCTTCTGTGTTCACGCATGCACAGTGTGAGAATTTGAGGCCCATGGGCTCGTGGCACTGCTTTGACAGTATGATACCTTCACGAGGAGTAAGCAGGATTTCAAACAGCTCTGTTTTCCTTGCAAACACACGATTGCTGATCATGAGGTGGTCATGAGGTGTTAATCATTTCTCCTTACCCCATGTACACTGCACGACACACGACACACGACACACGATTAGAGGCACATCTGGCCCAATCCCGGACAGTCACACGAGTGAGAAATTGTCTCTAAAATCGCACAGTGTATGGCCGCCGTTAGTTGCCTTTGCTCCAACCGTCAAAAGGGTTCGAGTGTAGTCTTTGTCAAATGGAACGTGTACCCCCAGGGGTACTTGGAAGAAGCCCAGGGGGAAAAATACGTGAAATAAGTCATCATGTACTGAATACAAAATAAACAAGTAATACCAGGTGCAACAAACCCCGCCACTCACACATATTGCAGTTTATTTTGGCATCGATCCAGCTGATGTCATCATGTCTGTGCATGTGCTGATGTCACCATATCAATTGCCTCTATATATGTGCTAAGTTTGAAGTAAATTGAAACAAAATTGATGATTTTATAGACATTTGAAATTTAATTATAAGTAAATGGGGGAAGAAAAAAGACTTTAAAACATTCATAAAAATTTGAACTTTGACCTACTTTTCCCAAAATGTAATGACATCTATGCTGCATCACTGGCAATCTATAAACCCAATTTGGTATGAATTCAACCAATATTTTTACTGTTAGAGTGTTAACAAACTAACAAACTGAACCAAAAACAATAGCCCTTGCCTCCTTTTCGGGGGCGGGGTAATAATGACAATGGTAACACTGAAGAGTAAAGTATTCGTAAATGTTTGTAAAGTATCTACTAATGAGTATTCATGTCAGAAATATGCTTTATATATGATAAATTCAGTATTTGTTCATGCTTAATAAATGTGCTTATGGATGATTAGTAAATCATTTATAACTGTTTATAAACCATTTACTAATGAATATTAATGTCAGAAATATGCTTTATAAATGATGAATTCAGTATTTGTTAATGCTTAACTAATGTGCTTATGAATGATGACTAAAACATTTATAACTGTGCTTGTAAACCACCTACTAATGAGTATTCATGTCAGAAATATGCTTTATAAATGATGAATTCAGTATTTGTTCATGCTTAACTAATGCTTCATAGTGTGTATTTGTTATGAAGTGTTACCATGACAATTAATGCTGAAATATAAAATACAATTAATACATTCATATAATATAACTGACATTTCAGACCTTATTTCACTTCAATGTTTTTATTTTTTATATTATTATTGTCAGTCATCTTGTTTAAGATTTGGTAACATTTTAAGAGTATTTTTATTTTATATTATTCAAGATGAGTTCATTTGAGTATTAAGTAATTATTTTTTGTTGATGAAAGGTTCATTTATTCATTAATGACCAATTAATTTTTTTTTCTTATCAATGACAGAGGGCACTTTTCAGTTTATATTTTTCACACAAAATTTGCTTATAACGATTTGTTATTTTTAATATATTAAAGTTAAATATATGTTGCTTGTTTACAAAGTTTTGAAAATAAAAACAGACCTTTAGCACAAAAATGCTGAAGTGAGAGTTGGGGGTACTTGGCTGAAAAATATACTTCAGGGGGTACTCCACTGTAAATAGTTTGAGAACCACTGTTCCAGAGTGTGGTCTAATGGACATTTGACTCTGAACTGCTTTTTACAATTGTATTTTTCTTATTTCAACAGTTTACATCATATCTCAGAGTAGCGTTACATTATTTAACGCTGAGATTAAGGTTAAATCACTGCCAAATAGAAGAAATACATAAATCATTGTCACTTTATCAAATTTAATAGATTTGACGAGGGCGTAGAGGTGCACAGGAACATTTGGTTTCACTCAGTAGCTTTTACTCAAACTGACAGTGTTTCAGAGGAAGTTTGTTAGATGCCTTTTCAGAGGCAGATGCTGCAGGTTCTATCTGCTCTTATCCATAATGATGAATCAGTTTTATATTCCCTGTGTCAAAGTGTTGCTTCACGGGCTTCACAGGACTAATGACTGCATACGTGGCTGTATTTATTATTAATGTTGTTGGGCATCCAGTAGCTTACGGGATCCATTCGCTCCATTTGGTCTTTAAATTTGGTTCTGCATCTCCGTTCACAGCTGCTTGATGTGTTGGTTTTTCAACTCACTACTTTCAAGTATAAATATTTTATATAGGAATTTAGGTAGATTTTGTTTCTGGCTGATCTCTACATCATGTAAGGTGCAGTAGATGCATTGAGTTTAAATGAAATTGCATGGGAATTCCATCATGTATGCATCAGTTAATTTGAAGGACATGGGATTTCGGTCATTTTGTCTGTATTTAAAGACTACTTTGAGCGTCCTGAAAAGATGGTTGGAACACAGAGTGCAATTATTGAAGCTTCAAGCAAACTTCCCCACATTGAACCCTCAAAGTTTTGGCAATTTGACTCATCTCGGCTGGTGAATCACACAGATGAACAGAAAGAACCTTGACAAACAGCACAGAACAGGAACACTTCCCTTACTCCTCTGATTATCAGAGCACTGTTGATCAAATTTATGACTGTAATTTTGTCTGGACATGCTTGTGTTTTCCATTTACATATGGTTTATAGAGCTGTGATTACATTTGCATAATAGGAGCTCAAAGTGATATACTGATGAAGCAGAAGGGAGGGCTCAGTAAACTTTTTATGAGCTGGTGTTAAAAGAGGAGAAAGCAAATACCACACTACACCGTGTATAATCATGTGTCTTTCTTCCAGCACAGACATACAACACAACAGAATGTGACGGTACAATATAAAAGAGGGAGCCTTGGATCTGTAGTCGCTTTCAGGCCTTGGAACAAACAGAGGATGGCAATATCCTTCAAATACCAAGAAAACAACCAAGAGTCAATAGACTGTCTGTGTATAGTGAAATACAAACACACCAAGCTTTGTGGGTACTGGTGCACAAGGGTTCATCAGTGCATCCACTCTAATGTCTACACCATTCAGTTCGAAAAAGCAAGAAAAAAACAAGTTATTAACAAAAAATGTATAAATTTGGATTTCACTCCAGTGTTTAGAAAATCATTGTGAATAAATGCACAGTAATCAGCCAACAGCTGGCAGTCAGAGGGACAAACTACATATGCTGTTGGCCTACAATAAATCTATGGTATACAGTCAAAGTGCAACAAACCATAACATAACTCAGGTGTGTCATATGTTAAAACAAAGAAGTCAAAAGCATATGCTTCTAGTTTTCATTTGTTTCCATTATCTCACCACAGTGGACTTCACACACATTATATGCTACAAATGTGTCATTTAAATACACCAATAAGAATGCTAATAAGCATCATATAATAGTAATAGACTTAACTGCCTTATTATCTATGAACTATTTCTAGACTAGTAAAAGTTATTACTAGTGCCTTAATTTAAGGTGTTACCTGAGGAGGTACAACACAGAGCAATGAGGAAAAACCAATAATGAAATGCTCTGATTGCATATAATGAGAAGATGCAGAGGCTGAAAGAGCACACAGATAGAAATGACAAATGAAGCCTCTCCAGATGAACTGGGTCTAGTTTGAAGTCACAGTCTGTGAAATCTGAGGTGGTCCGTGTTCCTCTGAGCAGCTCATACTTCATTTTTTACGGGGGGGGGGGGGGGGGATTTACAGTGCAGACCTCGTTATGGAATAAAGATGAAAAATTGTGTTGTGTAAAATGGGCTAATGTCCGAAGGAGGGGGACTGTGGTGTGAAGGGGGTCTGTGAGGTGGGGGGGCTGTCAACTGGAGATGCCAACCGGGGGAGGGGGAGGGAGGCAAGTCGCTGCTGGGGAGGGGATCAAAGTCTTACAGTGGAGGTGTGAATGTTTGCGGTGATGGTGGGTGGAGACACAGATCCACAGACAGAGGTCCCACCAATGTCAAACCTACTGAAGAACAGGTTTAGCTCTGTTCCAAAATCTGGGTCTCTCCAGGTGTGCTTCCTCACAGCCTGTTTTGTTCTGTTTTGTTCTTCATCTCATTCCACACCTCTTTTGTGTTATTCTGACCCATCTCGGCCTCGGTATTCTTGTTTTGGGGTTCCCTCATTTTCCTCTTCAGCTCCTTTTGAACAGCCCTGACCACCTCATGTTCTTTGGTCATGAACACCCTCATCTTCATATTAAGAAGGCCTTTAATGTCTTTGTGGATCCATGGCTTGTTATTCGAAAAGCAGGGAACCTTTTTTGTTGGGACAATGCTGTTCTTGCAGGATTTTATAGAGTCTGTTATGGAATGAGAGAGGCCTTAATATCATTCCCAAAGTCTTCTGTGAAAACTTCCCAGTCTGTGACATTAAACCTCCTGTAATACAATAGGAGTCAGTTATTAACCCTTTCATGCATGAATTATGAGAACCTTAATCAAGATATTTTTCCTGAGTGTTTTTATTCCTCTTTGGGCATGAAAAAAAAAAACGATGAGATAGAATTATTTTTATGAACCTATTTTTCACTAAATTACAAAAATGTCTACTCAGCTGGACAGCATGCGTTAAATTTTTGAAGCAAAGACACATATATTTAAAACTCATCATCATAAAGTGATATATTGTGTGAAAACTATGAAATAAAAACATTTTTAATGCAGCTAATCTGATGTTTTCTCACACTTTATTATATTCTAATACTAGTTACGGAGATAGTACGCAAAAAAAAAAAAAAAAAAAAAAAAAAACCTTTTTGTTTGAGAAAATTAGCAGTTGATTTACACTCAAACATGTTAGTGCAGATCAGGTTTATCAGCAACAGCAAAGTTACAGTAATGGTCTGAATGTCAGTGGAGATGATGCATGAGCGTCCACTGTGTTGGTTGATATCCTCCTCAGACCCAGGAAAGTGAAAGTTTTTTGCTTTTTTACATTAAACAGTCGTCTTGATTGGAAACTGCATAATGCAACAGTTTTTTCAGATACATTTTTAAAATTATTTTTATTTGTTTATTTTTTAACGGAATGTCCTTTGCAATGAACAGCTTCTTTTTTTTTTTAGTAAAACTGTCAAACTTTTTCCCCCTACAAAGGACAAAAATGCATTGCTGGGTCTCAGGAAGACATGAAACCAAAACAACTAAACCATGAATATACAAGAGAACAGCTGGAGAATAGGTGTCCACTGTAGTGACCACCATGCATGAAAGGGTTAATGATGCCTTTTGAATTCTGTTTACTGATGTGTTAACTTTCAAACATCTAAACAGCTGCCATGGACCAAAAGCATCTACTGGCCTAAAATGTTTAATAACTCTTGAACCACTAATCTTATCAATACAGCGAAATAAAAAATGCAGTTTCTCAGCTTTTCAACATCATCAAATATGATCCATAATGATCTTCTGCAACATTCTCCAAAAAAAAACATGTAGTTGAACAAATGTCAGTAGATATCGATGCTTGTTTTTTCATTCAGTTAATATGTTTTGCTAAAAATAAGTAAATTTTCCTCAGTTTTGATATGATAATCTTTGAATTTACTCTGAGCTTTGACAGGCATCTTCATGATCAGTAAATGAAATATAGGAAGGTACCTGATTTCACCTGATTTCATGTTCAAAAAGGATATCCATACAATAATCTTCTGTCCTGTAATAACAATGCACCGTTTTTATATAGACCTGGCTCATAGGTATACATGCTGTTTTACATATAGTAGATAAACTGTTTTTATAGGAAATACATACTGTTAATACTGTTAAGATAGATTCCTACTGTTTCATAGATATATACATACTGTTATTCATAGCAATACATACTGTTAATATCGTTCACAGACGCACTTACTGTTAATATACACAGAAAACCAAAACACCAGTGTGGTCGTACTCCCATGCATCAGAGGCACCACAGAACGTATCCAAAGAGCAGTGAGAAAACCCCCCAGTGAAAGCACATATCACACTGAGACAACTACTGGTCCATCCAAAAGACAAACTACCCACAGAAAAACAAACACAATGTCATCTGTGAAATATCTTGCCTGTAATGCAATAAAACCTACATTGGAGAAACAGGAAGAGCTTTTGGCACAAGGAAAAATGAGCACAGGAAATCCAATCCAACTTTATTTGTAAAGCACTTTAAAACAGCTACAGTGGACCACAGTGCTGTACAGAAAAATAAATAAAAACTAAAATAACAGAGTAAAATACAAGAATAGATTAAAAGACATAGAACTGTAAAAATAAATAAATAAATAAATAAATAAATAAATAATAATAATAATAATAATAATAATAATAATAATAATAATAATAATAATACAGAAGAATAAATAAAACCTAAATAAAAGAATAAAATACAAGACTAGATTAAAAGGCATAGAACAACTGTAAAAATAAATTTAAAAAAAAAATTAAAAAAATAAAATATAATAATAATAATAATAATAATAATAATAATAATAATAACAATAATAATACCAATAATAATGCAGAAGACTAAATAAAGCATAAATTAAAAAATAAAATACAAGAATATATTAAAAGGCATAGAACAACTGTAAAAATAAATAAATAAATATGTAAATAATAATAATAATAATAATAATAATTATTATTATTATTATTATTATTATTATTATTATTATTATTATTATTATTATTATTATTATTATTATACAGAAGAATAAATAAAACTTAAATAAAAGAATAAAATACAAGAATATATTAAAAGGCATGGAACAACTGCAAAAATAAATAAATAAATAAATAAATATATATATATATATATATATATATATATATATATATATATATATATATATATATATATATATATATATATATATATATATATGTAATACAGAAGAATGAATAAAACCTAAATAAAAGAATAAAATACAAGAATAGATTAAAAGGCATAGAACAACTGTAAAAATAAATAAATAAATAAATAAATAATACAGAAGAATAAATAAAACCTAAATAAAAGGATGAAATACAAGAATAGATTACAAACATAAAAAGCAGTACAATTAAAAACAACAAAAAATAAGAACAATAAGCCAATACCAAAAAAAACAACTGGATAAAAATTATACATTTTACACATCTCACATGGTTTCAAAAGCCTAGGAGAAAAGATGGGTTTTAAGAAGGGATTTAAAAACAGAGAGGTGGCCTGTCTGATAGGGAGAGGCAGACCATTTGTTCCATAGTTTAGGAGCTGCTGCAGCAAAGGCACGGTCCCTCCTGAACTTGTGCTTAGTTTTTGGTATTCTCAGGAACAGTTGATCAGCTGACCTGAGAGAACGGGGAGGAAAGAATGTGAAAAAGAGACATCAGCAAAACACACATGCAAAACCAAAGAAAAGGCAGAACAACAGAACATGAAATCAGTACAAAAGTAGCTCTTTGTTTCGGATAATCCCTTGTAGTCCAACTAAAGCAAAAATGAATTTAAAAGTAAAAAATATGGGTCATTTAGTGACACTAATCTGTCTAATTGTCTCTAAAATGTCCCATCAGAGAGATTTTGAATACCGTGTTTTGACCCAATAACAGACCAAGAGGGAAAACCATTTTATGGACTGGGAAGATGCCACGGTCATCTGCTCAGAAACCAACAAGTACCACCGCTGGATCAGGGAGGCATAGAAACCAGAAAACAGGCCAGGAGGACCATGAACAGGGATGAGGGATCCTACACCTGGGATGCTGTCCTCTGGGGGATGCCAGGCAGCAGGGGGCATAATCGTCCCCTGTTGTCTGGGAAACCTGGATAAAACAGCTGACAATGAAACGTCACAGTAACATGAAGTGACCCCTCTGAGGAAGGCAGGTTGTACCCGAAACATGTCAAAGTAAAAAAATTTACTTTTTTCCATCTGTCTGACAAAAAAGAAAAAGAAATCTTCATCTATTCATATTTTGTCCAGTTTTATTTTTTATTCTACTAATCCACAGGTGTCATACATGTGGCCTGGGGCCAAATCCGGCCCGCCAAAGGGTCTAGTCCGGCCCTTGGGATGAATTTGTGAAATGCAAAAATGACACTAAAATATTAACAATCATTTTAGTTCAGGTTCCACATTCGAACCAATTCAATTTCAAGTGACCAGTAAAATACTACCATAATAACATAAAAATAATGACAACTCCAAATGTTTCTCTTTGTAAATGTAAATATTTTCATGTATTTACACTAAAACAAAGTATAATTTTGAAAAAAAAAAAAAAAGCAAATAACCTGAAATTTCTTGAGAGAAGTACGTACAATTTTAACAATATTCTGCCTGTTACTAAATGTTTTGTGTATTTGTAGATCCACTGTGATCTGTAAGTTATAATGTACATGTGTAAATGATAAACCGAGGCATAATATTGTTAAAACTACACTTATTTTTTCAATTTGTTCATGTTATTCACATCTTTTGAAAGAGTATTTTGTAGAGTAGATGTAAACCTTTTCATGATGTAAATTAACTTTTTTTGCTCTAAAACATAGAGAAAAGTTTGGAGTTGACATTATTTATATATGATTTATATATTATGTTATTATTTTACTGGTCCAGCCCATTTCAGATTAAATTTAGTTGAATCTGGCCCGTGAGCTAAAATGAGTTTGACACCCCTGTACTGAGCTCTATTCAGATATTAAGTTGTTAAATTGTAATTTTTTTTTTATTTTTTTTATTATACTGTATTTTATTATCTTATTTTTCAGTCTTGTAGTTTTTAAATTCACTCTATTCTTATTTCTGTAGGACTGATGTTTGTAAATATTGCTGCACTGACTGTAGCTGCACTCCTAATTTCATTGTATTTCATTGACAATAAGGCTATTCTATTCTATTCTATTCTATTCTATTCTATTCTATTCTATTCTATTCTATTCTATTATAGAAAATGCAGAGGGTAAGAGTATAATACATGATGATAAATCAGTCAAAAAAGGTTAGATGTACACTACCAGTCAAAAGTTTGGACTCACCTTCTCATTTACATGACATGAGATGGACCGCAGATGGCCAACAAATGCTCAGCATCACTGGGAACTCCTTCAAGACTTTTGGAAAACATTTCAGGTGACGACCTCATGAAGCTCATCGAGAGAGTGCCAAGAATGTGCAAAGCAGGAATAAAAGCAAAATGTGGCTATTTTGAATAATCTAAAATATAAAACATGCTTTGAGTTATGTCTTAACTACATAATTCCATGTATGTTCATTCATAGTTTTGATGCCCTCAGTGAGAATCTACAATGTAAATAAATCATGAAAATAAAGAAAAACCAGGTGAGTCCAACGTTTTGATTGGTAGTGTAGTGAAAAACCCTTTTAGAAGTCGACACATGTTCAGTGGTTCATTATGTGCATGGGTGCGTCTGCAGGGAACTCTGGAGTAGATAAATAAATAGATAAAGTTGTAAACTACAGGTGTCAAACATGCGGCCCGGGGGCCAAATCCGGCCCGCCAAAGGGTCCAGTCGAGCCCGTGGGATTAATTTGTGAAATGTAAAAACTGCACTGAAGATATTAATCATTTGAGTTCAGATTCCACATTCAGACCAATTTAATCTCAAGTGGGTCAGACCAGTAAAATACTATCATAATAACATATAAATACTCACAACTCCAAATGTTTCTCTTCTAAATGTAAACATTTTTGTCATTTTACTGTATTTACACTAAAACAAACAATCATTTCACAAAAACCCCCACAAATAACCTGAACAAATATGAAAAAATTTGAAATATCTGAAGTGTAAGTTTACCAATATTCTGCCTCTTTATTTAATGTTCTGTTTGTTGATCCACTGTGATCTGTAAGTTGTAATTTACATGTGTAAATGATAAACTGAGACATAATATTGTTGAAACTGCACTTAGTTTTCTTAAGAATTTCAGTTTGTTCATGTTATTCACATTGTTTTAAAGGATAGTTGGTAGATGCAAACATTGTCATCGCATAATTTTGCTTTTTTCGCTCTAAAAAAGGGGTGTCAAACTCATTTTGGTTCAGGGGCCACATTTAGCCCAATTTGATCTCAAGCAGTCCGGACCAGGAAAATAATGACTTAATGACCTATAAATAATGACAAAGCCAAGTTTTTCTTTTTGTTTTAGGACAAAAACACCCCAGTTAAATTATGAAAATATTTACATTTTACAAAAAAGATGTGAATAACCTGAAAAAACAGAAATTTCATTTGAAAAATTAGTGCAATTTTAACAAAACTATACCTCGACTTATTAACATTACACACAATGTTACATAAATATTTGGTACCAGGCAGAATATTGTTAAAATTTTGGAGTTTGGAACTAAAATTTGAACAATTTCTACAATATTACATCTCTTATTATTAACACAACTACAGATCACAGTGGATCCATAAATGCATAAAACATTTAGTAACAAGAAGAATATTGTTCAAATTGCACATTTCGGCTTGTTCATCTCCGTTTTTATTTATGTATTTATTTGCGTTTTATTGTGCAAGAATAGTTTTGTAAATGTTAATATTTTCACAGTGTAATCTTGTTTTTTTCACTTAAATTTTTGCACATAATTTTTCAAAAAGAAAATTTGTAGTTGTCATTATTTATAGGTTATTGTGTTGTTATTTTTACTGGAGATCACATTGGTCTGTATGTGGAACCTGAACCAAAATGATTTGGACAACCTTGACTGTTCAGGTTAATTTTTGCACTTTCATCCCGCGGGCCGGAATGGAACCTTTGGCAGGCCAGATTTTGACACCTGTGCTCTAAAACAAAGAAGAAAATTTGGAGTTGACATTATTTATACATTATTATGTTATTATTTCACTGGTCTGGCCCATTTCAGATCAAATTTGGCTTAATATGGCCCCTGAACTAAAAGGAGTTTGAGACCACTGTTGTAAGTAAGTAAAGCTTTATTTCTATAGCACTTTTTAAAACAATATGTTACAAAGTGCCCCACATAAAGGAGAGATAGATCAAATCAAATCAAATTTTATTTATCTAGCGCCAAATCATAACAAAAGTGATCTCATGACACTTTACTTATAGAGTTGGTCAGAACCAGACTCTAAGCCAATTTACAGAAACCCAAACAGAATCCTGCATTTGCAGTTGTGAACTGAGTATAACCTGAGGCTGTTTGGTCCACTCCTGCCCCCTGCTGCAGATGACCAGAACTGACGCACAGGAGTTTGAGTTTCACTTTCCAAACGTCACTGGAGGAGGATCCCAGGAAGCACTTCACCAAGAATAGCTCTGAGCGCGCCTGAAAAGACTTCCGGGGATTTTACAAATCTGTTTGAATTTTATTGATTTTCTTTTCCGCCCTGTTAGAGCTCACATATGGGCCTTTGCATGTAGTCTGCAGAGGTTCCAACTGCACTGAAGGACCCTGGTGCAGAACAGGAGCAGGAAGCAGCCCCTGAAGTACTCCACTGTGGGCAGTAGTGTGAACGGTACTGTGGATCAGTATTTGCAGAGGTTTTAGTCTGCCACTGGGTCTGTTTTACTGTAACAACCTACACTGGGTCGGGATGAATCCGATAGATTTCCTGGAACCTGAGGAGCTGCTGCGCTTTTTCCACCGCCACAAAACAGAGATGTCCCTGATGGAGAACCCGCAAACCCTCCTGAACCAGCTGAGGGATCACAACCTCATCCCAGAGGACCGATACAAGGTGGGGGTCTACAGGAGACACGCAGTACACTACCGTCCTCCTCCTCACATAAATATGCAAAGTAATGAAAAACGCGCCAGTGGGAAAGTGGAGAAGGCGCGCCTTTATTACGCACACATGCGTAAAAGCCAAAGTAACGGCATGGCTGCGCATGATGGGACTTTTGGCTCTTTGAAAGGAGCCGTTCAAAGACTGGCTCTTTTATGTTTTTTACATTTTTTTGAAACACCAATGTTTAATGATTAAATAGGCTACATGTGATGATTGTCATTACATTTGAAAGGTGTTTAATTGGCGCGGTAGTAAATATGATCTTACCGTAAAAAAGAATAGTTCAGATGTGTGGGTAAATCCATGACATGAGAGGTGACATTAGGCAAATGCTGGAATTGGACCAAAAATATCACGGTACATTGTGTGGACTAGTCTGTAGCCTAAAAATGAAGAAGAAAATAAAACATTTTCTTATGAAATAACATTTTATTCTCCTCAAAACAAGAACAATAAATGTGTGTAAACATACGGGAAAAAATTGCACAAAACACAACAGTGATGAATCACTGCAGTTACTGAAATACCTGAACTACAGTGCAGTTCTCAGAACAAGAACAGTATGTTGGTAAACATACAGAAAAAATGCACAAAACACAAAGGTGACTTATCATTGCAATTACTTAAATACTTTAACAACTGTAGTGCACTTTTCCTCAGAACAAGAACAATGAATGTGTGTAAACCAAGGTTATTATCATTAACGAAAACGCACGAAATGACGAAAACTAAAATTGAAAAAACATTTTCGTTAACTGAAATAAATAAAAACTCTAATTAAAAGAAAAAGACGATAACTAACTGAAACTGTATTGTGAGCTTACAAAACTAACTAAAACGTATAAAAATTATGGATAAAATTCCCTTCGTTTTCGTCTTTGTCAATGTCGGATTGATATCAAATTCTTTTATTTGGCTCCAACAGTTTTAGCTGCAGCACCATAGGACACTCCAGTCTGTCATGTCTGGTCACTGTGGTTTCCAGTCGTCTTCTGGTCCCCACTCCACCTGGAACATACAGACTAAAGCTGGGACTCAGCAGCGCAGTCCTGTCTGGGGTTTACTGTAGTGATGAGTGGGGTCAGGGTTTTTTTTTTTTTGTTTTTTGCGCACCTTGTGTGCGCGTGAGTGACAGAGCAGAGCTAGAGGACAGTCAGTGTTGAACTAGCATCCAGGTAAAAACTGGAGAGTTTATCACCATGAAAAAGCCTTCCAAGGGCTTAACTGCACAGTTTAGAAGAGGAGAGAAGAGGAGGAGGAAAACTAATCCAATTACAGAGGTATGGAACCTGTTAGAATGTTAAAAAAAACGTTTAGACGTTACTAGCTACAGCTAGCTGAACTGAAATGAAGCAAAGTTGGCAAATAATGGAACTGGAGATGATTAAGAGATGAGAGATCTGCTAAGGTGTGGTTTACTGATGAGGAACTGGGTTATATATGTTTATAAGTGGTTTATATATTTTTCTATATGGTTTAACTGCTGGTTAGCTGGTTTATAAATGTTTTTATCTGGTTTAACTGCTGGTTAGCTGTTTATAAATGTTTTTATCTGGTTTAACTGCTGGTTAGCAGTTTATAAATGTTTTTATCTGGTTCAACTGCTGGTTAGCTGGTTTATAAATGTTTCTATCTGGTTTAACTGCTGGTTAGCTGGTTTATAAATGTTTCTATCTGGTTTAACTGCTGCTTAGCTGTTTATAAATGTTTTTATCTGGTTTAACTGCTGGTTAGCTGGTTTATAAATGTTTTTATCTGGTTTAACTGCTGGTTAGCTGGTTTATAAATGTTTTTATCTGGTTTAACTGCTGGTTAGCTGTTTATAAATGTTTTTATCTGGTTTAACTGCTGGTTAGCTGGTTTATAAATGTTTTTATCTGGTTTAACTGCTGGTTAGCTGGTTTATAAATGTTTTTATCTGGTTTAACTGCTGGTTAGCTGTTTATAAATGTTTCTATCTGGTTTAACTGCTGGTTAGCTGGGTTATATATGTTTCTATCTGCTTTAACTGCTGGTTACCTGGTTTATATATGTTTCTATCTGCTTTAACTGCTGGTTACCTGGTTTATATACGTTTCTATCTGGTTTAACTGCTGGCTGCTTTGTGCATCTCCTCTCACGCTTTGCACATCTTCGCATTGTTTTCACGTAAGTGATGTTGTGTATGGATCGCACCCTCCCCAACCTGTCATAGGGAATTTATACATCATAATGCACATGTGTTTGTGTCTCTGCTCAGTCAATGAGCCGCCCTAACCCGACCCCCAAATAAAGCGTCCAGAGTAACCTGCTAATTCGCACCTCACTAATTTCTTTGAATAGGATGGTGAGGAAGATAAAATATATGAAATAACTAAAACTAATACTAAAACTAAACTAAAACTAAGGATTCAGAAAAAAATGATAACTAATAAAAATTAGCAAACCTGCTCTAAAAACTAATGAAAACTAACTGAATTTGAGAAAAAAAAAGTCAAAACTAATTAAACTAAACTATAATTAAAAATCCAAAACTATTTTAACCTTGGTGTAAACATACGGAAAAAACTGCACAAAACACAACATTCTCCTCCTGCCCATTGCCTCCCCAGTGACGCTAAATTGACAGGCAATCGGACCCCCCCCCCAAAAAAAATGAATGGCTCTTTGCAAAGACTCGGTTCGCATCATTCATTTCAAAGAGCCGTTCAAAAGATTTGATTCATTCGTGAACGTCACATCACTAGTGGACAGTTTCCATGGTATAGTCCACCACATTATGTCAAGAAATAACAAGAAGTATGAAAGACATATTATCAGAATCAGACTCAGCTTTATTGTCGTTCAATCAGTGGTACGTGTTATAACGAATTGTAGTTACCCAGGTCTCGGTTTTAGCATAGAACAGGGGTGTCAAACTCATTTTAGTTCAGGGGCCACATTCACCCCAATATGATCTCAAGTGGGCCGGACCAGTAAAATAATACCAGTGAAAAAAGTAAAATTACATTATGATAATGTTTATATCTACATTGTTTCCTTAAAAATCTGAATAACGTGAACAACTTGAAATGTCTTAAGAAAAACAAGTACACGCCGTCGGTTCCATTCTGAGGTCGTTAACGACAACAGGTCCCACTCGCAATTGCAAGGTCGCGTCCACGTCCAGGCCCAAGCGGCGCACAGCCAAGGCAAATTTCCGGGACCGCTAGATGGCGGTATGAATCGGATTCAGTATCGCTGTGTCATTTTGTTCGAGGCAGGAACAACATCAACCAGGTCAAGTTTGGTGCTGATCGGATCAAAAATTACTGAGTTACCGTGCAGGACCGCTAGGTGGCAGTGCTCAGCCAGAGTCAGTATTATTTCATTCAGGGAAGTCGTAACATCAACCAGGTCAAGTTTGGTGGAGATCGGACAAAAAATGACAGAGTTACCATAGGGGACCACTAGGTGGCAGTATGAGTCTAATTCAGTATCATTTCATTCAGTCAGTATTTACACCTTGCCCCCTCCCCCCTTCTTAAATTCTACTTATACCCCTGCACCAATGTAATTTGACATCTGTCAAGGGCCTTACCCACCAACACAATGGCTATATCACAGGGCTAACATCATGATTTAACCAGTGGCGGCTGCTCGTCTTTCAGACAGGGGAAGCTCATTGTCAGCTTACATCCAAAAAAAAAAAAAAAGTCAAGTTATTTAAACATAAATTTGGCCCTCCGTTCCTTTTTAAGAAAATGCTCAGTGACCTTATTGTACCAGTAGGCGTCTTTTCCAGGGACTGGACCAGTGTCCTCTCAGTGTCCAGCAGAGCTAGGCTGCTTAGATTGCCTCGGCCCATTGTGTTGGAGTGTAAGACTTCAGCCTTTTTAAACAAGAGATGCTCCTTTCACTCCGACCTAGCCGACAGTTTGTTTGATTTAACTATCTACAAAACGATATTAAACTCAAACAACAAATGATTAAATTATGTAACTGAAACAAGAAAATGCTGAAATTATGTTAAATTGAAACAAGGAAGTCCAATGAGTGTGTTTTATTTACAGTGCAAGAAATGAACGAGTAATTTCGCAGTGGTTTCTGTCTCGATTTCACAGCAGAATGCGCAACGGTATTAAACTGAACTGTGTCAGTGAAGGAGGAGATCTCAAACTAGCTGTCAATCAAATGGGATTCAGCCTTTCGAATGATCCTCCAATCAGCACGTGGGATTCTGGCGTCCGGCCCGGCCGAGCTCCGCCCACAGCTCCATTCACCCCCAGAGACGCCGGCGTCCGGGGGCGGGACAACATCGTGGCATTTATTCAATTACCGTCCAGTTTTTAGGCAATGAAAAAAACTGTTCCACTCAGTCCCATTGAAGCCCAGAGACGCCCGGAGTCTACGGACAAATGCACTGAGCAGAGATGTATGAGAAAACAGAGACACGGGAAAGGATGAGAAGTGAACAACATCCAGTCTGTTGGTTTGTGATAAAGCTGATTCTGAACAAACTCGTCTTTGAGATGAACGTGTTCTAACACATTTGCAGTCAATGAAATGTCAACACAACTGTACATATTTAACCATTTAAATTTTGTAATTGTAGGGGAAGCCGGGCTTCCCTTGCAGTCTATGAGAAATCGCCACTGGATTTAACCATATTGGGAGAGCCATACTATGGTGTAAAGTTTTCTTCATCAAATCAATCAATTAATCAATCAATCAATCAATCAATAACATCTATGCAAAATACATTTTAATATAATGTTTATGTGTATGTGTATTTGTATGTTGTATATATTGTAAAAAAAGTGTATGATATTGATAATTGCAATTTTAAAAATTATTTGATATTTAATTTTTATTAAATATTATTTATTTAGTTTGATATTTACTTTTGTTGTCCATCTGTGACGTTGCCATTTGCTGCCATTTGCAAGTTGATGTTTGTCAAAACTCTTGCTTATTAGGTATGATAAAATATTTTTTTCCTCTAACCAATTATTAGGTTGTAAAATAGAGGGAATAAAGGTTTACACCAGGCATGTCCAAAGTCTGGCCCGGGGGCCAATCACGGCCCGCGGTCAGATTTTATACGGCCCACAGCTTGGGTTTTATATTATATTATTTATGGCCCACTTGGACTGTTGAACTGAGTACATGAATCATAAAAGGTTCAAAATGCAGTTTCTCCTTTCACCTCATGGTGGCAGCACCACTCTAACTCTACCTGGCTCTGTGACTTCGCCATGAACCTTTTTCACTAATTTCTAACCACGGCGCTTGTAAATAAAAAAAACAAAAGTTGACAGTGAGGACCGCCGCTTCCAGGAGAGATGGGAATTACAATTTTTTTTCACTGAAAATTGAGGCAATTATGTTTGCCTAATTTGTCAAGAGACTGTTGCCTTGTTTAAGGAATTCAATGTAAAGAGACACGAGCAGACAAAACATGCTAACGCATACGACAAGCTAGCAGGGAGTGAGCGCTCTGAAAAAGTGAAGCAAATTCAAGCTGCTTTAAACTCACAACAGTGACTCTTCATGTGAACCTGGGAGTTCAATGAATTCACCACCAAAGCAGGCTACCAAGTTGCCAGGTTAGTTGCCTCTAACTGCTGGTGTTATGTACTTGTAGATGTGACACAAAATATTACTTTCTGAATGATTTTGTGAAAGACAGAAGTAAGAGTCATATGTTTTCATCTTAAACCAGGCATGTCCAAAGTCCGGCCCGGGGGCCAATCACGGCCCGCGGTCAGATTTAATACGGCCCACAGCTTGGGTTTTAGAATGTATTATTTACGGCCCGCTTGGACTGTTGAACCGAGTACATGAATCATAAAAGGTTCAAAATGCAGTTTCTCCTTTCACCTCATGGTGGCAGCACCACTCTAACTCTACCTGGCTCTGTGACCTCGTCATGAACCCTTTTCGCTAATTTCTAACCACGGCACCTGTAAATAAAAAAACAAAGTTGACAGTGAGGGCCGCCGCTTCCAGGAGAGATGGGACTTATAATTTTTTTCACTGAAAATCAAGGCGATTGTGTTTGCCTAATTTTTCAAGAGACTGTTGCCTTGTTTAAGGAATTCAATGTAAAGAGACACGAGCAGACAAAACATGCTAACACATACGACAAGCTAGCAGGGAGTGAAGCAAATTCAAGCTGCTTTAAACTCAACAGTGACTCTTCATGTGAACCTGGAGTTCGATGAATTCGCCACCAAGGCAAGCTACCAATTTGCCAGGTTAGTTGCCTCTAACTGCTGGTGTTATGTACTTGTAGATGTGACACAAATATTACTTTCTGAATGATTTTGTGAAAGACAAGAGTAAGAGTCATATGTTTTCATCTTAAATGTTAACAGACTTTGCATTACTGAGTAATATATGAGTAATGATTACTCATATAAGTAATGTTTAAAATGAATGTGGGGTTAAGATTTTTACCAACTTGGAAGTTTAAGATACTCCATACAGTTTGTTCTATGTTATCTGACTCCAGATGTGAAAGGAAGGCAGAATTGTTTTTTTTTGTTTGTTTTTTTTTAATTTGTTCAGACCTGAGTGGCCTAGATTTAGTTACACTGCCATTTAAAAAAATGATATTGTGACAATGAAAATTAAATTGTTGTAGAACAGCGTTTTTATATGTAATTTTTACTGTTTAAAAAACATCCAAAGGGACCACTGGCCCCTGGCAATCTCCACATCATCAGATCTGGCCCTCTTGAAAAAAAGTTTGGACACCCCTGTCTTAAACGTTAACAGACTTTGCATTACTGAGTAATATATGAGTAATGATTACTCATATAAGTCATGTTTAAAATGAAATGTGGGGTTAAGATTTTTATCAACTTGGAAGTTTAAGATACTCCATACAGTTTGTTCTATGTTATCTGACTCCAGATGTGAAAGGAAGGCAGAATTGTTTTTTTTTGTTTGTTTTTTTTTAATTTGTTCAGACCTGAGTGGCCTAGATTTAGTTACACTGCCATTTAAAAAAATGATATTGTGACAATGAAAATTAAATTGTTGTAGAACAGCGTTTTATATGTAATTTTTACTGTTTAAAAAACATCCAAAGGGACCACTGGCCCCTGGCAATCTCCACATCATCAGATCTGGCCCTCTTGAAAAAAAGTTTGGACACCCCTGTCTTAAACGTTAACAGACTTTGCATTACTGAGTAATATATGAGTAATGATTACTCATATAAGTCATGTTTAAAATGAATGTGGGGTTAAGATTTTTATCAACTTGGAAGTTTAAGATACTCCATACAGTTTGTTCTATGTTATCTGACTCCAGATGTGAAAGGAAGGCAGAATTGGTTTTTTTTTGTTTGTTTTTTTTTAAAATTTGTTCAGACCTGAGTGGCCTAGATTTGGTTACATTGCCATTTAAAAAAATGATATTGTGACAATGAAAATAAAATTGTTGTAGAACAGCATTTATATGTAATTTTTACTGTTTAAAAAATGTCTGAAGGGACCACTGGCCCCTGGCAATGTCCACATTATCAGATCTGGCCCTCTTGAAAAAAAGTTTGGACACCCCTGGTTTACACTGAATATACTTTAGGATGATAATGTCGTAGAAACTTCTGAGAACTTTGTTATTCTTGCAAAAAATAGATATAAATTTTTTGTCCATTCGTGACACAGTAGTTATTGATGTTTTTTATTTAGAAATATTTGAAACTAAATTTGGCCCTTTGAGTATGTTTAAGATGGCATTTAGACCTTTCCAATTATGTGTAATATTTGTCTTAAACTTGTCTGGTTCAAAAGTTATGAATGAAGAAGTAGTGGGCTGTCCATCTGTGACGCCCTTGACCTCATCTTTTTATGATTAGAATTTCTGTGAGCATAAATACAACATTTTCGATCTGACATATATATATATATATATATATATATATATATATGTATACACACAGGGTGGGGAAGCAAAATTTACAATGAACATTTAGTTGTTTTTTCTCAGCAGGCACTACGTCAATTGTTTTGAAACCAAACATATATTGATGTCATAATCATACCTAACACTATTATCCATACCTTTTCAGAAACTTTTGCCCATATGAGTAATCAGGAAAGCAAATGTCAAAGAGTGTGGGATTTGCTGATTGCACTCGTCACACCAAAGGAGATTTCAAAAATAGTTGGAGTGTCCATAAAGACTGTTTATAATGTAAAGAAGAGAATGACTATGAGCAAAACTATTACCAGAAAGTCTGGAAGATACTATTAAAGAAGAATGGGAGAAGTTGTCACCCGAATATTTGAGGAACACTTGCACAAGTTTCAGGAAGCGTGTGAAGGCAGTTATTGAGAAAGGAGGAGGACACATAGAATAAAAACATTTTCTATTATGTCCATTTTCTTGTGGCAAATAAATTCTCATGACTTTCAATAAACTAATTGGTCATATACTGTCTTTCAATCCCTTTCAATCAAAATATTGTAAATTTTGCTTCCCCACCCTGTATATATATACAGTACAGGCCAAAAGTTTGGACACACCTTCTCATTCTTCGCATTTTCTTTATTTTCATGACTATTTTCATTGTAGAGCCTCACTGAAGGCATCAAAACTATGAATGAACACATGTGGAATTATGTACTTACCAAAAAAGTGTGAAATAACTGACATCTCTTATATTCTAGTTTCTTCAAAGTAGCCACCATTAGCTCTGATGACTGCTTTGCACACCCTTGGCATTCTCTTGATGAGCTTCCAGAGGTAGTCACCTGAAATGGTTTCCACTTCACAGGTGTGCCTCATCAGGGTTACTTCGTGGAATTTCTTGCCTTATTGATGGGGTTGGGACCATCAGTTGTGTTGTACAGAAGTCAGGTTGATGCACAGCTGACAGCCCTACTGGACAACTGTTAGAATACATATTATGGCGAGAACCAATCAGCTAAGTAAAGAGAAACGAGTGGCCATCATTACTTTAAGAAATGAAGGTCAGTCAGTCCGGAAAATTGCAAAACCTTTGAATGTGTCCCCAAGTGCAGTCGCAAAAACCATCAAGCGCTCCAACGAAACTGGCTCACATGAGGACCGCCCCAGGAAAGGAAGACCAAGAGTCACCTCTGATGCTGAAGATAAGTTCATGCGAGTCACCAGCCTCAGAAATCGCAAATTAACAGCAGCTCAGATTAAAGACCAGATGAATACCACACAGAGCTCTAGCAGCAGACACATCTCTACAACAACTGTTAAGAGGAGACTGCGCCAATCAGGCCTTCATGGTCAAACAGCTGCTAGGAAACCACTGCTAAGGAGAGGCAACAAACACAAGAGATTTATTTGGGCCAAGAAACCCAAGGAATGGACATTAGACCAGTGGAAATCTGTGCTTTGGTCTGATGAGTCCAAATTTCAGATCTTTGGATCCAACCGCCGTGTCTTTGTGCGACGCAGAAAAGGTGAACGGATGGATGCTACATGCCTGGTTCCCACCGTGAAGCATGGAGGAGGAGGTGTGATGGTGTGGGGGTGCTTTGCTGGTGACACTGTTGGGGATTTATTCAAGATTAAAGGCAACCTGAAGCAGCATGGCTACCACAGCATCGTGCAGCGACATGCCATTCCATCCGGTCTGCGTTTAGTTGGACCATCATTTATTTTTCAACAGGACAATGACCCCAAACACACCTCCAGGCTGTGTAAGGGATATTTGACCAAGAAGGAGAGTGATGGAGTGCTGCGCCAGATGACCTGGCCTCCACAGTCACCGGACTTGAACCCAACCGAGATGGTTTGGTTGAGCTGGACCGCAGAGTGAAGGCAAAAGGACCAACAAGTGCTAAGCATCTCTGGGAACTTCTTCAAGACTGTTGGGAAACCACTTCAGGTGACTACCTCTGGAAGCTCATCAAGAGAATGTCAAGAGTGTGCAAAACAGTCATCAGAGCTAAGGGTGGCTACTTTGAAGAGACTAGAATATAAGAGATGTTTTCAGTTATTTCACACTTTTTTGTTAAGTACATAATTCCATATGTGTTCATTCATAGTTTTGATGCCTTCAGTGAGGATCTACAATGAAAATAGTCATGAAAATAAAGAAAATGTGAAGAATGAGAAGGTGTGTCCAAACTTTTGGCCTGTACTGTGTATATATATATATATATATATATATATATATATATATAATGCCATTTCATTTTGTGTGTTTAAAAGTTTGTGTTCATCTGTCTTTGAAAAGAAGTTGGTCAGAACTTGTCTTCCTTCGTTTTGCCTTCTCTCCCTTTTCTTTCCTTTCTTTTCTGAAATCCTGACTTATTTTTTTTAAAACTGTGACATCATGATAAGATTTCTTCTATCATAGAGATGCAATGAGTCACCGTAGCCTAACAAGCAAAGTGTGTTTCTTAAACTCTGTGTGAAGTGAACCATTTTGTGCTTTTCTCAATGGGTGTTCACAGAGTAGTGACAGCAGTCTGTACTTTTATGGAATACAATAATATACCAATTTATAAAATCTAATGTGTGAAGCTTGCATATAGGTCCATATTTATCATATAATTTAGTTGAACAACAAGAAAAAAAAATACTTAACAAGAAAATCTTAACTTCCCATGGGGCCCCCTCTCCCTTGCCCCCCCCCCACAGCTGTGTAGGTTAACAGCCCTGATCAATGGCCGTGCCAATGACCCTTAACAGACCTGTCGTTGCCACAGTGACGTTCAGGCTGTTAGGGGGAAGTGGGCTCAGAAGACACAGAGACAGGCAGAAAGAGCTCTGGAATAGGTCCGAAACATCTGCTCATTACGGAAAAACTGTAAAAGATAGGAGAAAACTAAAATGATCATGACTGGCACGAAGAGCTCTGGAACACAAAGATGTGTTTTTCTTCCTTGTACTGTGAGAAATGTCAGAGTTACAGCAGTGTAAAAACAGTCAACTTATCAGGAAAACAACACGGCACCTAATAATGCCATTTCATCTTGTGTGTTTAAAAGTTTGTGTTCACCTTTCTTTGAAAAGAAGTTGGTCAGAACTTGACTTCCTTCATTTTGCCTTCTCTCCCTTTCTTTTCTTTCCTTTCTTTTCTGAAATCCTGAGTTATTTTTTCAAAACTGTGACATCATGATAAGATTTCTTCTATCATAGAGATGCAACGAGTCACCGTAGCCTAACAAGCAAAGTGTGTTTCTTAAACTCTGTGTGAAGTGAACCATTTTGTGCTTTTCTCAATGGGTGTTCACAGAGTAGTGACAGCAGTCTGTACTTTTATGGAATACAATAATATACCAATTTATAAAATCTAATGTGTGAAGCTTCCATATAAGTTGGTATTTATCATAATTTAGTTGAAATACAGGAAAAAAAAAAAAACTTTAACAAAAAAATCTTAACTTCCCATGGGCCCCCCTCCCCCTTGGGCCCCCCCACAGCTGTGTAGGTTAACAGCCCTGATCAATGGCCGTGCCAATGGCCTTTAATAGACCTGTCATTGCCACAGTGACGTTCAGGCTGTTAGGGGGAAATGGGCTCAGAAGACACAGAGACAGGCAGAAAGAGCTCTGGAATAGGTCCAAAACATCTGCTCATTACGGGAAAAACCCTAAAAGATAGGTGAAAACTAAAATGATCATGACTGGCACGAAGAGCTCTGGAACACAAAGATGTGTTTTTCTTCCTTGTACTGTGAAGAATGTCAGAGTTACAGCAGTGTAAAAACAGTCAACTTATCAGGAAAACAACAATCTGTTTGTATTGATTTGAATAGGGGAAGAGGAGGGGGAAGCCTCCATTCTACTGCCTGCCATTTCACTTTAGAAAGAGCTAGGTCTTCAAACTTAGGTTCATATGAAGCCCAGGAACTGTGACTACATTTTTGGAAAGAATCATTTGCCTCCTATGTATCGTTTGGCCGGGAGGACGAGTTATCCACTAAATTTTGAGGTGATTTTCAGCTGTTTTCACACTAATGAGATTGGTATGCCAGGAATGTGTGCTCTGTTTTGGTGTTTTCTGACAAATCTGACACTTTTCTAAGACCCATCTATCAAAAACCGTAAACCTCATCCTCAAACAAGGTACATTTCTGTGGAGACGACAAAAATGCCTGCGTTTTAAAGTTTAAATGAAGTCTGTAGGTCAAAGTATGGCGAAGCAGTAGCAGTCAGAAACAAGTGGATTTTTGTGGCTGATTTTTCCTCTCCCCATTCATTTCTATGGGACTTTTTTTGCATGTTTTTTGCCTATAACTGCGAAAAATGAATGAATCTCTACCTTGAGTCATAGCACACTATTCCTGATGAAACCACACATTTTGATATATTAATTGCAGGGCTACTCCCAGCGGATTAGGCTGAATTAATCGCGAAATCTTGTCCAGAAGATGACTCGTCCTCCCGGCCAAACAATACATAGGAGACAAATGATTCTTTCCAAAAATGTAGTCACACTTCCTGGGCTTCATATGAACCTAAGTTTGAAGACCTAGCTCTTTCTAAAGTGAAATGGCAGGCAGAAGAATGGAGGCTTTCCACTCCTCTTCCCCTATTCAAATCAGTACAAACAGATTGTTTTCCTGATAAGTTGACTGTTTTTACACTGCTGTAACTCTGACATTTCTCACAGTACAAAGAAGAAAAACACATCTGTGTGTTCCAGAGCTCTTCGTGCCAGTCATGATCATTTTAGTTTTCACCTATCTTTTAGGGTTTTTCCGTAATGAGCAGATGTTTCAGACCTATTCCAGAGCTCTTTCTGTCTGTCTCTATGTCTTCTGAGCCCACTTCCCCCTAACAGCCTGAACGTCACTGTGGCAACGACAGGTCTATTAAGGGTCACTGGCACGGCCATTGATCAGGGCTGTTAACCTACCCAACTGTGGGGGGGCCCAAGGGAGAAAGGGGCCCATGGGAAGTTAAGATTTTTTTGTTAAAGTTTTTTTTTTCCTGTTGTTCAACTAAATTATATGACAAATATGGACCTATATGCAAGCTTCACACATTAGATTTTATAAATTGGTACATTATTGTATTCTGCATCTCTATGGTAGAAGAAATCTTATAATGATGTCACAGTTTTAAAAAAAATAAGTCAGGATTTCAGAAAAGAAAGGAAAGAAAAGAAAGGGAGAGAAGGCAAAATGAAGGAAGTCAAGTTCTGACCAACTTCTTTTCAAAGAAAGGTGAACACAAACTTTTAAACACACAAGATGAAATGGCATTATTAGGTGCCGTTAACTCCTCCGTTATCATTGCTAATATAAACAGAGGCAATCCAAAGCAAGAGCAACACTTTCAAATGAGGCTTTAGTTATTAACCCTTTCATGCATAGTGGTCACTACAGTTGACAGTTATTCTATAGATTTTCTTTGTATGTTCATGGGTTTTGTTGTTTTAGTTCCATATCAACCAACACAGTGGACGCTTATGCATCATCCCATACACTGACATTCCTGTTATTTTCATGTTCTTTTATCTAAATCAATTACTAATTGTTATTAGACTGTAATTAACAGAGTTTTTAAAGTTGTTTTTCTTTTTTTTGCATATTATCTGAGTGAGTAATAACTAGTATTATAGTATGCTAAAATGTTAAAAAAAAAAAAAAAATCAGATTAGCAGAATTAACCTCCTGAGACCCAGGGAAATAAAAAAATTAGCTTTTTTCCATTAAACATGTCTTGATTGGAAACTGCATTCTGCAACAGTTTTTTGTGTGTCTTTGTTTGTTTTTCAGATACTTTTTTTTAAAAATTATTTTTATGTATTGATTGATTTTAATGGAATGTTCTTTGCAATGGACAGCAAGTAAAACTGTAAAACTTTTGTCCCCTACAGAGGACAAAAATGCATTGCAGTACAAGGAAGAAAACCACATCTGTGTGTTCAAGAGCTCTTCGTGCCAGTCATGATCATTTTAGTTTTCACCTATCTTTGACGGTTTTTTCCGTAATGAGCAGATGTTTTCGGACCTATTCCACAGCTCTTTCTGCCTTTCTCTCTCTGCAGTCTGAGCACACTCCAAGCACACTCCCCCTAACAGCCTGAACGTCACCGTGGCAACGACAGGTCATTAAGGGTCATTGGAGTCACATTACATTGGTGCAGGGGTAGAAGTAGAATTTAAGAAGGGGGGGGCAGCTGTAAATACTGACTGAAATGAAATAATACTAAATTAGACTGATGCTGCCCACCTACTGGTCCTGCACGGTAACTCTGTCATTTTGGTCCAATCAGCACCAAAGTTGTCCTGGCTGATGTTAGTCAGCATTGAATGAAATGATACTAAATTAGACTGATACTGCCACCTAGTGGTCCCCTGTGGTAACTCTGTCATTTTTTATCCGATCTCCACCAAACTTGACCTGGTTGATGTTGTTCTTGCCTCGAACAAAATGACACAGCGATATTGAATCCGATTCATAGCGCCATCTAGCGTCCCGGAAATTTGCCTCAGCTGTGCGCCGCTTGGGCCTGGACGTGGACGCGACCTTGCGATCGCGAGCGGGACCTGTTGTCGTGAACGACCTCAGAATGGAACTGACAGCGTGCCCCCCCCCCCCCGACCCCCGAGCCCCTCTCACGATGTCCATGTGTGGAAAATTGTCTAGTTGGCTGTGCTGCTCTGTCCCATTCAACCAACAACTGAACATTTAGGTAATCGGCTCAAAGTTTGGATAAGTTTTTAGTATGGACTACAACCGCTGGCTGCTGACAAACAATTATGGCGTACTCAAAGAAATGTCAGTTGGAAGTCTTGACCTTTTATGTGCAATGTCATAACATAACTAGTTATAAAATGTAACAAATCAAGAAGGAAATTTAAAACGGGTTGTAGAATCCACTCAAAATATTTTACCAAAAATAAATATTAAATAATGATAGTTTTGCAGCACCTGGAAGGTTCAAATTCAAACTTTTTGAACTATTAGGGTCGCAGGGACACAAATAAATGTACCAAAGACTAATAAAGTGGGTTTAGCAAAGTATGACCCCTTTAAGGGGAAAGCTCGGTCTTATAGATTGGTTGCCTTTTACAGATCCTCGATCCAGCTAAAATGTTGATATTGGGGGCTGATATCCGATCCTGATATTGGATTGGTGCAACCTTAGTCTGGTTAAAAAGCTCAGTCTCAACCTTTCAGACTGGATGAAACATGTCAATCAAGGACATAGGATGAAAAAAGCTGCAATCAGCCATTTCATGAATGTATTTGTGTATTTTTTGAACAGTTATTTACAACAATATTTCAATCCTTGTGTGTGTGCAGAAAGTAAGGTCGCATGAAGAGTAAAAGTTAACGTGAAGAAACGGCATGTATGACCTTCTGGACTGGTTGGAAAGAGAGCGATCAGACCACATTGACCTGTTCTGGAGGTGCGTCTTTGAGGAAAGCATCCTTAACCAATACGTCACCCTACAAAAGCTACGCAACAGCCTTCTAGATGGTAAGGCCCCAAAAGAAACTGTGCTAGTATTCTCCACTCGACTTCTCTTGTATTTTTTGTAATTTTGCTGGATTTGAATTCAATTTCAGGGTCTTTCAGTTCGAGCCAAAACTACCTGAGAAATTGGAAAAGGAAGAGACAGAGGAAAAAAAAGGAAGGAGCCTTCAGAAGAGGAGAATGGAGAAGGAAACTCAGTAAAAAAGAAGAAGAAAAAGAAAACGAGGAGTGTAGGTGAAGAGGATGATGATGAAGAGCAGGCTGGTCCGTCTGGTCAGAGGCGGCTCCAGCTCAAAAGAAAAAGTCAAAGAAATTATGCTTCTGTGAGTCAGCTCTAACTTATGCTTTAGTTACTGTAATACTTCACTAATTCATAGACGACTGTGTCATGGTTGAATTCTAAATGCCTTTAAATGTCCAGCGTCTCCACTTAAGAGGGGAGAGAAGGGGAACATCTGGACATGGGGCATCTTCAAAAACCAGATCCCGTGACCTGTGGAGACAAGGAGGGGTTTCTCAACAGACAGAGACTGGCGAAAGGTCAGAGGACGAAAAGGAACATGAAATGTCTGATGTAACGTATTTTGAAGTTGTTACTGTCCACTTTTTCATCCATATTTATTCCATGAGGGGGGTCAGGGGGGGTGCTGGAGCCTACCTCAGGGTTCCTGTGGGGTCTTAAAAAGTCTTCAAAGTCTTGAATTCCACATGTGCATTTAATAGCTTAAAAAGTCTTTAACAGGTCAAGTTTATTTGCTTACCATGTTCAAGTGGGTAGGAGGACCAGGCAGGCAGAAAGTACCACTTGAACTTGAAAGCAAAAATGTTTTATTTGCAAAAGATTTAGAAGTACAAGAACCTTTGGACTTGCAAACAAAACTTTTAAAATGACAAAACATTTTTACCTGCAAGCAGAAGTTTTCAGATTTGAAATGAAAGAAAATGAGAACACAATTGATTTTGTTAAGCTTAAACATTTTGAAACCTTCATTTTTATTTTGAAATCTTGATTTTTTGTTTCAAAATTATATTTTTTGTTTGCTTTTTTTTTCCCTTTTACTTGCACAATAAAGACACAAAATTTTCTTCATATGTTGCCATAAACCTGTTGGCAGTATTGTGTTTAAATGTGTCGGGTAAATGTGTCCAAGCTGCAAAGAAAGTAACTTTAGTCTACTCAGTTCCACCTGTTCCAACCTGACAATTAATATTGAAATTAGAAACCAGTTATCGCTCTTTACAGCCCCCAGTGAGAAATGACTGGGAACGGTAGGAATCAAGTCATTGGAGTAAATCAATACATTTTCCAAATTCTAGGAGTCACAAATTTTTGCCAGTATGGGTGTGAAATACACTGTGAATTCTGTTCTAAGTAGTCTTAAAAAGGTCTTAAAAAGTCATAAATTTAACTTGTAGAAACCTGTAGGAACCCTGCTATCTAAGCTACAACTGGGCGAAGGCAGGGTGTTGTCACTGTGATAAAAAGAAAGGAAAATAAAGAGAAAAACACAAGATATCATGGCTAAAATAAGTACTTTCCCATTTGTCTGCATGTTTCAGGGGAGGAGTGCATTGCAGTGGAAGACAGTGGTACACTCCTGGTGATTTGAGAAGTTTGCAGGGAAGCAAGCTGTAGAAACTGGAAGCAGAGTATCCGCTGTGAGGGAACTACGCTGGGAAAACTTATACAGGTCATCTTACATTTTAATAGGTGACACAGCTTGATTCACAACATAACTTCACAAAGGTTTCTTTAATTACATTCTGTCTGTTTCTTCCTGCAGGAAGGGCACCTGAAAGTAAAGAGCTATAAACGGAGTACAAAGGTAAACACAAAATTTTGGTCAAAATGATTAAATTCTGTCTCAATATATCTTCCCTTTTACTAAATATGATTATTTCAAATTACTAAAGAGTTGTATCATTTTTTCTTCCTGCCAGGCAAAGAAGTCACTCTTCTCTGATCGGGTCCTCACAGGTTGTTCATTTCAGACAAGGCTAAAGATCTTCAACAATTCTGCAAATACTGTTTCTTATGAAAGCCCAGAAATATGAGTAAAATATATTTTATAGCTAATATGTGAACAAGGAATTCCTTGTGACTATTAGAAGAACCTCTGTTACATCAAATACAGTGATGAAACATTAGAATTTCTCATAGGAAGAATGTGCATCATATGTTGGAATGTATGAAATTATATGATATAACTGTAAAAGAAAGTGTTGCTATAGTTAATGTTTTGTAGTGTCTGCAGGTGAGGGTGATGATGACTTTGATGAGGAAGAGCAGGATTCATCAAGTGACAGACAGAGTTCCACAAACACCACAGGTGCTGCTTATATAAAGTAGAATTTAAGACTGAAACTTGTTTTTACCAATAACAATAGAAGCTACGGTAGCAGAGGTCATTGACTCAAATCCTCATCAGTTTGATGTAGAGAAACATGACTTCCTTCTGTCGATTCCAGAGGAAGAAGACGACGCTGGAGAACAGACTGAGGAACAGTCAGACGACAGGGAAGACGTTCACAAGACAGTGTTCAAAGTCACATGTGGAGATGTAGCTGCAATGTTACACAAAAAGCGTTTTGCGTCCGGTAACTTTCTGCCACTACTTCATGTAACAAAGTAGCTGCATTCACTGAAGTTGTGGAGATGCATGTTTTCTAAACCTTTCTTCACCACCAGGGATCTTGGGGAAGTGTATTCGCACTGAGAAGAGCTGGATGACCCCAGTGGACTTTGTGAAGGAGGTTTGTGAGACGGATGTGTCCTGGAAGAAAGACATCACATGGGAAGGAAAACCACTTAGTGATCTCATAGAGGTAACTATGGTCTGGGTGGTGTTATATGTGTGTACTGACTAGGTTGTGATGAAATGGCTTGACAGAAAAATAGTGAAATAGTAAATAAGTTTCACACATATGGAGAAATGCAGTGCTTGATGAAGTAAGATAGCGTTTAGCTTTAGCTCACCCACATTATTATTATTATTATAGTATTATTATTATTACTCCGCCCCCTCAAAGGGAGGCAAGGGTATTGCTTTTCTTTCGGTTTGTTTGTTTGTTTGTTACCTCCACCAAGGAGGTTATGTTTTCATCTGGGCTTGTTTGTTTGTTTGTGTGTTTGTTTGTTAGCAAGATAAGTCAAAAAGTTACGGACGGATTTGGGTGAAATTTTCAGGAAATGTTGATACTTGGCACAAGGAACAAATGATAAAATTTTCATGATGATCGGGGGGGAGACTGATCTGCCCTGGTGGAGGTCTTGGCTCTCAGAGTGCTTTTCTAGTTTGTTTCTTTGTTTGTTAACACTCTAGCAGCAAAAACTATTGGTTGAATTCATTCCAAATTGGTTTATAGATTGCCAGTGACCCACAGTAGATCTGATTACATTTGGGAACAGTAGGTCAAAGTTTAAATTTTTTATGAATTGTTTTAAATCTTTTTTTTTCTCCCATTTACTTATAATGTTGAAATTTCAAATGCCTATAAAAATCAATTTTGTTTCAATTTACTTCAGACTTGCCAAATATATAGAGGCAATTGATAATGCTGACATCAGCACACGCATATACATGATAACATCAGCTGGATCGATGCCAAAATAACCTACAACGCATGGAGGGAAACGTTTTTTGTGCCTTTTTTTGTGGAATTATTAAATTCCATCAATCTGAGGTACTTGTAGTGGAATACTTAGAGTCATAGAGATGAGTTTTAATGTAATGTTTTATTAGTAGTAGTTTTTCTTCTGACTGTCACACTCCCATTTTGTCATGCATGTTTTCTACTAAGCCTGACTCAACATAACCCTGTTAAGATCATCAGGGGATCATCAGAGGACATAGAAGGGCTCAGATGGAGACAGAAAAAAAACACATAAAGACACAAGTTAGGTCAAATGCAAAGGATGTCCATGAGAGAGAAACCGGATTTGTGACGGCAGCTTTAAAACTAATAGAAAGACTCTGTAAATGTGTTTATTTCAGAAGAACATCTTGTCATGTCATTCCCTGTTGTGCACCTGCAGACTGTGTGCACCAGATTCTGAAGACCTGGTAAGTGTGTTGGTCTTTAACGTGAAATAGTAAACTACACTGTCAAACAGTATGCAAAAAAAAATGGTAATTGAATGGTATGAAGATTTATTTGGACTGAACAAAATTATTGGTACAAATTTTTCAACAACAGGAGCATGCATACATTTATCAATATTGTAAGAGTACAAATGTTTAGCTGAAATCTGAACAGCTAAGTATTACACTGAAGTACAAGAAAAGTACTTCAAGTTAAATGTATCACAGTAATTTTCATTATTGTAGTAATATGAGGTCAGGAGGTAGGAGATGTAGCAACCAGATGTCAAAACTGAGTGGAATACACACATTACTGCACATTACTGTGAGTAAAAGACCTCAAATAAAATGAAAATTATAACGGAAATTAATAAGAGTCAAAATGCTTGTACGTTTTTGCAGGATAACCAGAAAAACGATGATGAGTGTTGGATCTGTAGAAGTGAAGAAGAAGCAGAGCTGGTGCAGTGTGATTACTGCCCTCGCTCCTTTCACCAGACGTGTCACCTGCCTCATGTGGAGGACGCCATTTTAGAGTAAGCACCAATTAATACTTTTCTTTATTCATAGGTACTGTTTTATATGTATTAACTTGTGGTTTCCCTCAGACATCGACTGATCTGTACCATTAATATTTTATTTAGCCCATAAAGACCCACTGGTACTTTTATGACAGTCCCCTAATGAATTTTTCTCTCTATTAACCTTCTTAAGTGATTTATCACCATTTATTAGAAATATTATCCTCTGTATTTTGCATTTTTCAGTGAAAATCAGGTGTTTTCTAATATTTAATTTACCGATTATGTAGATTGTTCAAATTGCTAAGAATACAGTAAGGGTTATTAAACAAAAATAGAGAAAACTAAAGAAAATGTGACTTTTTCAGTAAAGATATCATTAAGTGAACGTAAACCAAGTGTCTCCATCCACTGTCATTGATCCAGCTCTGTGGTTTTACAGGTCAATCAATGCTGTAGAGAATGACAGTGTTTCCTCCACGTTCACTACGGAGTAGGGATGTAACAATTAAGCGACTAATGATTAATTGTCGATAAGAATTTGCTCAATTAAATTATTAATTGTCGCTTAATTGCCCTTGTTCCGCCCGTCCACACCTGTTCGAAGGCTGATGGTGTGTCCGCGCTGCGGCGCCGCGGCTGGGATAGCCGGTCATCAAACCGGATCATGGTGTTGATGAGTTAGAATGTCTTTATGGACAAGGTGGAGACAAACACAGACCAGCCCGTCTGTTTGTGGGAGCAGTGCACCCCCGAGTAATACACGCACAAATGTGGGTCAGTATCAAACGTTTTCCCTGGAGGCTGGTCTAGTCCACGGTAGTAAGACAGAAGTTGAAAACATCCTCCAGGCTCCTGATTCGGCAACAGGTATGTCGAGCATTTGCGAAGCTTCAGGAGAAAAAGATAAATGAGCGAAAAGTTTCACTTTCATTTTTGCGGGGGCACGGGCTGCCCCGTACCCCCATAGTATTAGAAGTTGGATGGAAAGTGATGCAGGCACATGCGCGGTTACCAACCAACACACACGCATCCCCCGGCCGTACTGCGCGTGTGTGAGTACCCCCCCCCCCCGACGAAACGCATGTGCATGCAACCCCCCATTACACACCAACATGAATTCTACAGGAAACACTGACTGTATCCATGGTTCAATAAATCAATCATTAAGGAATATGACATGTTTTTATCATGATGTGTATAAACAGTATTTAGCTCTTATTCTTCTAGACCGTATTGAAAAGAAATTCAGGTTCTCAGGAAAATCGCCACTTATCAGTTGATCATTACTTACATAATCGATAATTTACATCCCTACTACAGAGCCTCTGAATGTCCAAATGGGTCATATCTGATGACCATGAAAAGATGACACACTGTACTTACACCAATTATTCACATTTATTGATAGGATTACTACAGGGGTTCCCAAAGTGGGGTACGCATACCCCAGGGTACTTGGAAGAAGCCCTGGGGTACTTGAAATTTTTTTGGAAAAATACATTACATAAGTGATCATGTACTGATTCCAAAATAAATAATGACAATTAATGAAAACAACACACATAAATACATTCATATAATAGTTTTGTCAATCATCTTGTTTAAGCTTTGGTAACATTTTAAACATTTCTATTTTATATTAATAAAAATGAGTTTATTTGAGTAGCTAAGTATTATTTTTGTTGATGGAAGGTTCATTTATTAATTAATGACCAATTTATTTACTTTTCTTCTCAATGAAAGGGCACTTTTCAGTTTATATTTTGCAGACAAAATTTATTTTAAAATGTATTTTTTTATATTACAGTTAAATATGTGTTGTTTGATAACAAAGTTTTGAAATAAAACAGATACCTTTGGCACAGGAACAAATTTAGCCTAATTTACTTCAATCAAACATGCTGAAGTGAGACTTGGGGGTACTTGGCTAAAATACATATTTCAGGGGGTACTCCACTGTAAAAGTTTGAGAACCACTGGATCAGTGGTTCAACAGGTATTAAACATTTTAGATCAGTAGATGCCTTTGGTTTGCGATGGATGTTTGGGTCTTTATGGGTTAATGACTGTATTTTATAACATGTAGGGTATTTTACAGTGTGTGTTGCCTCATTGGTCATTGTAAGGAGTGTATTTAAGTCAGCTGAAGTGATTCTATAGAGTTAATCATATTCTTACAAGGTGTACCTGAATGCAACACTGCATGCAGCTTTGTATATTATAACTCTGCGAGTACTCCGCATGTTTTTTTTTGTTTGTTTTTTTTACATTGTCTATGTTTTCTTTATCTCTATCATATAACAGGTGTATCATAAAATATGTTACTTAATTTTTTTGTTGGATTTATTAAGTTCTAACACCATAAGTGCTTTTCTGAAAATGCATCCCTGTGTTAGTACAGTTAGAATGTGAGTAAATGATAAACAGGGTGAGGCTTTGCTCTAAATTGTTAAGAATAAGTCCTGTCATTGTAATATTTTTGGTTTGTTACAAGACAGTGTTGGACCAAATTAGTCTATTACTGAATGGGAATCACTGATCTTCTTGTGTGCAGGGATGATAGACCTTGGATGTGCACATTTTGTGTTTTCACAAACACTAAAGAGCTCTTCTCCTCTGTGGAAACTACAGCAGCTGCTTTGTCCTGTAATATATCAGAACACATGCTGGTGAGTTCAGTGTGTCAGTCCTTCTGTCTGTTTATATCTGAGCTGCTGTCCTTCATGCCTGTTTTCTGACTTCAACAGCAATGCCAGTATCTTCTCCTGTATCTCTACAATACTGATCAGCAACAGATATTTGCAACAAACCCAACCCTTTATGTGAGTATCCCTCTGCAGCTCTCAGTCACATGATAAAATAGGAACTAGAATTCAGTTTACTGCTGCAAATAAAACACATATTTGGTTATAGTAGCTTTAACCCATAAGACCCAAACATCCACCTTTGGCCAAAAGCCTCTACTGATATAAATATTTAATTCCTGTTGATCCACTAATTCTATCAATGCATGTAAATAATTGGTGTAAATTGCAGTTTGTCATCTTTTCATGGTCATCAGAACTGACCCATTTGGACGTTCAGAGGTAGCCTAGCCAGCTATCCATCTTTCTCAATGAGAAATCCACCTGGAATCGCAGGGCTTCAATCCAAATATGAAGGCGGGACTAACAGGCGCCGAGTAAACCAATCACAGATAAGGCGGACGTGACACTTTTGTCAGAGAAATTTAAGAATACAGGATGTAATCTGTAATTCCATCCTTATTTTTGAATCAAGTAAACAACCACCAACAGTTGTAAAGAGATTTGCAGACTTGGAACTGACTTTGTCTCATGACAAAAAGAAGTCAGTTCATATGATGCATTGTGAAACTCCCGCCCCCCAGACTTGTGATTGGTTCAGGATAGAATAGATCGTGCAGATTTCACAGCGACCGGCCCAATTCCAGACTGTTTTCTCAGTATTGAATACACTGAGAAAACTGGATGGCTGGCCAGGCTAGGTCAGAGGCTAAGTAGTGAACATAGAAACACCGTCATCTTCTACAACACTGATTCACCAATAAAATCCATAGAGTTTGAAAATGACAGTGGTTGGAGACACTTGTTTTTACATTCTGTTATTGATATCTTTACTGAAAAGTTTTTTCTTCCGTGTTCTTTGTTTTTGAGATATATCCCTCAACCTTAAACTGAGCTTTTATGAACATCTACAAGGTCAGTAAATTAAATATCAGAAAATACTTGATGTTCACTGAAAAAAAACAAAATGCAAAATACAGAGGATAATATTATAATAAGTGGTGCCAGGCACAACAAATCCAGTCCCCTGCAAGTATTGTAGCTTATTTTGGCATCGATCCAGTTGTTATCATGTCTATGCGTGCACTGATGTCAGCATATCAATTGCCTCTAAGTATGTGCCAAGTTTGAAGTGAATTGAAACAAAATTGATGTTTTCATAGACATTTGAAATTTTGCCTATTATAATAAATAGGAAAAAAAGATTAAAATAAATAAATAAATAATTTGAACTTTGACCTACTCTTCCCAAAATATAATCACATCTATTCTGAGTCACTGGCAATCTATAAACCCAAATTGGTTTGAATTCAGCTAATAGTTTTGCTGCTACAGACATTTGAAATTCCACCCATTATAAGTAAATGGAAAAGAAAAAGATTTTAAAAATTCATTAAAAAAATTGAACTTTGACCTACTTTTCCCAAAATGTAATCACATGTATACTGGGTCACTGGCAATCTACAAACCCAGTTTGGTATGAATGCAACCAATAGTTTTGCTGCTGTAGTGTTAACAAACAAGCAAAGAAACAAACAAACTGAACCAAAAACAATACCCCTTGCCTCCCCTTCAGGGGCGGGGCAATAAATGGTGATAAATCACTTAAGAAAGGTTAAATATAGAGAAAAAAAAACATTTGGGAAGTGCCACAAAAGTACCTCTGGGTCTTCATGGGCTAAACTTATGCAATAGTACACACATTTGTTAAAAATCATTTCAGTGCACAGGTGTTGAGCATGTCAGTCGTTTCTTCTCATCACACACAGCTGAGTGACTACACCACTGTGGTCACGACTCCCATGTGGTTTGGTCGTGTAGCAGAAAAACTCCAGGAGAAACAGTACCAAACTGTTGGAGACTTTGTGTCTGATGTCCACCTCATTTTCACCAACTGTGCTTCATACAACCGAGTAAGACCATCTTATTCAATTTGTACACGTCAAACTGAGCAGTTTATCATGAGTGAAATGTCTGAGTTTTAGGAGATCTCATTTATGTGTGACTAGTGACTAGGACTGTTGTCTTCTTTTGCAGGATAATCCTGAATTCACTGCCATGGGTGTCACCGTGAAGGAGTTTTTGACAGAGAATTTGAGAATGTTTCAAGATCCAAGAGACCGCTGACTCATAGAGACTTCAGTTTTCAGACTTGGAAGATGATAGGAAATTATTGAAAATCTAGTGGGAACTACCTTCACAGCTTTATGGTTGAGTTCTTAGCTTACCGGCCGATAGGCTGTAAGCTATTGTCGTCATGGGCCTCTGGCGGCGGCGGCAGCATCTGTTGTCGTCGTCTGTCGTCCGTTACAAAACTTTCAATCGTCTTCTTCTCTGAAACTACAGTTCCAACTGACTTCAAACTTGGTACACAGCTTCTTTATGATGTCAACAAAAGTTAGTGAAATTATTTGGATCCGGCTCTGATTCTGGATTGGATGCGACTTTGAAAATTTCCCCATTATAAGAGATAGGAAGTGTCGGTAAGCTACAGGGCCATCGGTCCTATTTTTATGACATGTTTCTTTTCTATCTAATGTAAAATAACAAAGAAGAGACAGTGAACTTTATCTCCTAAGTCACACTTCTAGCATTGTTTGTACTTTTTTTAAAAAATGTATTTCGAAATGTATTGGTACCATTGTTAATGAACTGGATGTGCCATTTTGTGATGGTTGAATCCTATGGAAACTCACTTGAGCAGCAGAATGAATGTTATGTATGAGCATTTACATTGCACGTAATATTCAGCAGGTCTTCTGAATTAGCACAGTATTCATAGCAAGAGTTACTTCTGCTCTGTTATCTCACTTTTCTCTTATGTATTGATTGTGGAAAAGTGTCTTAAAATAAAGTGTTTTAGTTGGTAGATTTCATTCATAAGGTTTTTTAAAAGGCAAAAATGTTTTGCAGTATGATGTTTGTACAGTTCAGAGACGACTGCACTGATGAAAACAGAAGGCAGAGCTGAACACGATATCTTCTTTGGGACTGACAAGGATGGACAGGATTAGGAACGAGCACATCAGAGGGACAGCTCAGTTGGATGTTTTGAGAGAGGCCAGATGGAATTAGTTTCAGACATGTGCAGAGGAGAAAGAAGAAGATATAGTGAAGATGGAGCTATCAGGGAGAGGCAAAGACCAGATTTATGGATGTGGTGCAGGTGTTAGTGCAGAAGATGCAGGAGACAAAGTCACATGGAATCAGCTGATTTGCTGTGGCGATACCAGGTCTCCACAAACACAGGTTTAGTACAAGTATACAAATAAGCATAAAGACATGAATAAGATGTACAAATAAATGGATGCATGGAAGTAAAATGACAATGATGTACGAGGGGGAGGGGGGGCTGAAAAGTTCATAGCCTGACTAAGAAGAAATTATTCCACAGCAATGAAACTTAGCATACATTAAATTCAATCTTTCCTGATACTAACTGCATGGTTTCCTTCCAGATAAACCCACATTGGATAAATAATTTAGGACTTTGAAAAGTAGTACTACAGACACTTTATGAAAATGTGCTTGCTTTTTCACCCCTCCCTCATTCTTCCTACCCCTCTTGAATTCAGCTTCCCAGTTTTGCACAGTTGATAAAGAGCATCATCCCCTGTAGCACAGGTGTCAAACATGCAGCCCGGGGGCCAAATCCGGCCCACCAAAGGGTCCAGTCTGGCCCACGGAATGAATTTGTGAAATGCAAAAATTACACTGAAGATATTCACAATCAATGGTGTCAAATCCTTTTATTTCAGGTTCCACGTACAGACACATACAGTCTAATTACATTTTAAGTGGGTCAGACCAGTAAAATATTATCATAATAACCTATAATAATGACAACCCAAATTTTCTTTGTTTTTTGGTGTAAAAAATTAAATTACATCAAATATTTACATTACCAAACTATACATTTACAAAAAATGTGAATAACCTGAACAAATGAACAAACAGAAATGTCTTAAGAAAAGTACATTTAATTTTACCAATATCTGCCTGTTACTACATGTTTTGTGCAATTGTAATGCACATGTGTACATGATAAACTGATAAACCGAGGAATAAAATTGTTACAGTTTTTCCCAATTGCTAAAACACAAAAGCCATTTCTCTAAACCAAATGACCAGTCCTATAACACATTTAATAAAAGTAGCCCCCGTTTGCTAAAACCATAAACACATTTCACATGAAGACACAATTCACAAAAACAGTCCTCCTTTTTTCATCAACCTAAACACATTTTGTCTTGCTGAAACACAAGTTGCAAAAAACTCTGCTCAAATTCTCAAATTAGACTCGTGATGCAAATACTTGCCACAGTCGGCAAAATTTGAACACAGTGAACACACCTGGCTTCATTCATTAAACACGACTCAAATTGAAGACACTTGTTGCAAATGATGTGATTACGTTATTATTATGATATTATGTGATTATGTTAGTATGAGTTCTTTGTGACCAGGATTTATGTAGTACCCTGTTTTAGTTTAAATATTTTTGTCAGTATGTTACAGTTTTTCTCAACTGCTAAAACACATTTCATAAAATTTTCCTCCATTTTTCCAAAACTCTAAACACAGCACACTTTTCTAAGCTACATAAACAAAACTACACCTTCTCTCTTCAAAATTCAAACTTTACTCCAAAACAGCTGCTCAAAGCCTGCAAAAATTTAAACACTATACACATCATTACACACTACAAAAAAACAACTGAAAACACAGTGTTCAGTGTGTGAGAATGTTCTTTTTTCCACACTACCAAAGCATATTTTTAGAAACCTTACAGCATCTGTTCTCAGAATATATCACTGTAAAGTATTGGGCCTTCATAGATGTGTGTTTCATATGAACAGTATGGAAATCTACAGAAACACAGTCTGTACACTACTGTACTGGATCACAACTCTATGCAAACAGTACAGAGGATCCAGTACACACAACAATACTCACTGAAAACATGTTCAGGGTGTGATATTTTTTATTTACAGTGTTTATCCCACACACACACACACACACACACACACATGCAGCATTATGTCGTTGCACTGGGTCAGGCCACAGGACCTCATCTACATCACAGGCAATATTGGCCCTTGCCAGGCAACGTGGGAAAAACACCTTGGCGTGGCGGATCCAGCCTCGGAAGGCCTCCACGGCACGTTAGCACAGGCCAGGTCCATAGCCCTGAGAAGGTTCTCTCTTGTGTAAGGTTGGCGGTCATATACCTTCCACCTCCATGTGGCATTCTTTCAACTCTAGAGAAACAAACATGCATTCCAGTACTGACTGGTATGTACTCTGCTGTAAAAAACATGCATCTACATCAGTAGAAGCATCAATGGACATGCTCTGCAATATAACAACTGAGATGAAACCAGTTGTACTCCACTATACTGTAAAAATGTATTGTAGTGACCAACACAGCAATGCAGTCCAATACCTGTTGTGTTCTCTGAATGCACAGATAATGGTGGTCCACTGAGAACCTACTCAGGTTTGGACCAGCTCTTAGTCCTGCTTCAGTCATTGTTATGCCATGGACAATGACATGATCAATGACTGTTGCTCACATCTCGTCTGTAATGGTGGTGTGAGTTTGTCCTCCTCTCCCTCCCGGGCCTGCTCCTCTTCCTCCTCTCACTGAAGCTCCTCTTCCTCTGACTCTGTCCACTGTGTTTGTTTGAACCTTCAGTAAACTGTGCACTCTGAACTGGCTTTTACAGGCGTAATCACATCATTTGCAACAAGTATCTTCAATTTTGAGTCGTTGTGTTTAATGAATGAAGCCAGGTGTGTTCATTGTGTTCAAATTTTGCCGACTGTGGCAAGTATTTTGCATCACGAGTCTTTAATTTGAGAATTTGAGCAGAGTTTTTTGCAACCTTTGTTTTAGCAAGACAATGTGTTTAGATTTGAAAAAGGAGGATGTGTTTTGTGAATTGTCTTCATGTGAAATGTGTTTATGGTTTTGGCAAACGGGGCTACTTTTATTGAATGTGTTTAGAGGACTGGTCATTTGGTTTAGAGAATTGGCTTTTGTGTTTTAGCAATTGGGAAAAACTGTAATACATGATGATAAATCAGACAAGAAAGGTTAAATGTACATGTAGTGAAAAACCCCTTTAGAAGTCGACACGTGTTCAGTGGTTCAGTGTGTGCATGGGTGCGTCTGCAGGGAACTCTAGAGTAAATAAATAAATATAGTTGTAAAGTGTAAGTGTAAACTGAGGATGTTTGGTCCACTCTTGCCCCTGCTGCAGCTGACCAGAACTGACACTATGATGTGACGTTCATGAACGAATCGAATCTTTTGAACGGCTCTTTGAAATGAACGATGGGAACCGAGTCTTTGTAAAGACCCGTACTTTTTTTTTTTTTTTTTTTTTTTTTAAGGAGGGAGTGTCCGATTGCCTGTCAGTTTAGTGTCACTGGGGGCATTGGGCAGGAGGAGAATGTTCGAGCAGAAAAACTTTGAAGAACAACCGTTTGAAGATATTTGTGCATTGTGCAGCTGTCTAGTATTTACATATAGTGTTGTTCATGTTGCCGGAGTTACACATATACAGCTTTTTATAATGTTCAAAAGATGTAAAAACATTATTTATATTATTTGTTTTTCTACATGGTGAGTCAGAAAAAACGCTCTTTTCATTTAAAGAAATTGTACCACTGAAATGGAAATGCTTATTTTTCTTTTGATTATAGTCATATTGATGTGGTTATTGAGCATGTCTGGCGATTGAATCATTGATTTATGGCATAGCATAACAGAGGGAATGTCCATTGTTTATTGTGCACCGAAATATCTGCCAACACAGTTTATGCCACCGTGAATGAAATGGAAATTGTCAACCATTACAGCATGTTTACTCGCCATCAAAATGTTTTGTCTCAACGAAGTCGTCCGGCACGACCTTCAACCTGGCTACCATTCAGATTGATGCAAATCTGTGCTCGTTGTCGCATCTCTAACACAGCTCTTCTCGCCATTCGTGTTCGTCGTCCCTGACCTTTCTTTATTAAGGTTTCTGCTGGTACCAGTTAGGATACTTGATCACATTTCTCCTCACTGATGAGGCAGCTGGGGCACGGACATCAGGGAAGCGGTCTTGAAACTGCCGGATGGTTTCTTGGACGCTACCAGTTTCGCAGAATTTTGTCACCATGAAAGCTCTCTGCACATCCGTAAACTGTGGTCTTGCCATGTTGAAAACTCCCTGGGCACTGTCATGTAGGCCTATGTCCTGAGTGTGAAAGCAAAGCCCCGACACCTGTAATTGTTGTCAATTTCAAGTTTGTTCACTGTGGCATACATTGTGTTGGCAGGTATTTCAGTGCCCAATAACAATGGACCTCTCTCTCTTATGCAATGCAATAAATCTATGACTACATCACCTGACATGCTCAATAACCACATCAATATGACTGTATGGTCAAAAGAAAAATCAGTGTTTCCGTTTTAGCAGTACAATTTCTTTAAATGGAAAGAGCGTTTTTTCTGACTCACCCTGTACAATCCCTTATCTTTATATACAAAGTAGAAGTGAGAGAACCCCTGATGTGGTATTTAAGTAGTGTAACTGCAGTTATTAATCACTGTTGTGGTTTGTGCAATTTTTTCCGTATGTTTACACACATTTATTCTTGTTTTGAGGAGAAAAAACTTTTATTTCATAAGAAAATGTTTTATTTTCTTCTTCAGTTTTAGGCTACAGACTAGTCCACATAATGTACCGTGATGTTTTTTGTCAAATTCCAGCATTTGCCTAATGTCACCTCTCATGTCATGGATTTAGCCACACATTTGAACTAACTATTCTTTTTTACGGTAAGATCATATTTGCAGCCGTGCCAATTAAACACCTTTAAAATGTACTGTCAATCATCACATGTAGCCTATTTAGTCATTAAAACATTGGTGTTTCAAATAATGTAAAAACATAGAAGAGCCAGTCTTTGAATGGCTCCTGATTGAATGGCTCCCTTCAAGAGCCAAAAGTCCCATCACCAACTGACACTTTTTTTTTTTTTCATACTTTATTTACAAAATACCGTATACACATAGGCCAGAACATGGCATGGAGAAAAAACATAATGCTCCAGGTGAGGCAGGAAGAAATTAAATACAATTACATAAATAGGTAAGAAAATTAAATAAAATAAAGGAAATAACACAAGAAGAAAAAACAACAAAAAAAAATAATAAAATAAATAATAAAATAAAATAAATAAATTACAACTTAAATTCGTCACATAAGGCTTTAGTCTTCACAGCTTTAGGGTTAGTGCAAAAGTTAAGTGTGTCTAAATAGGATTTCAAATAAGATTTAAAGACCACAAAGCTGGGTTTCTGACTGGCAAATTTGATTGTATGTACATGAAATTTAGCTAATAAGGAAATGAGATTAAGAATAAACAATTTCCGAATAGGCAAATCAGTAATAAAGAAACCAAATAAAATATCTTCAATTTTGAAGTTAAAAGAAATATCCAGCTTTCTATTTAACCCTTTCATGCAAACTGGTCACTACAGTGGACAGTTATTCTACATCTGTTCTCTAATATATTCATGGGTTTTGTTGTTTTAGTTCCATATCAGCCAACACAGTGGACACTTGTGCACCATCCCATACACTGACATTCATACCATTACTATAACTTTGCTTTATGTTTGTTTACGCATTTGGCAGACGCTTTTTTCCAAAGCGACTTACAGGGGAAAACCACTACTTTACTTTACTACTTTACTTGATAGACCTGATCTGCAGTGACATGTTTGAGTGTAAATCAATTGCTAATAAAAATTGGGAATATGATAAAATGTGAGAAAACATCAGAGCTGCATTAAAAATGTTTTGATTTTATAGTTTTTACACAGTATATCACTTTCTGATATTGCATTCCTTCCTTCAAAAATTAAACACATGGTGTCCAGCAAGTGGACATTTTGGACTCCACAAAAATTATGAAGGTAGATTTGTTTCTTTATTGCTTTAACCAAAAAATCTTTCCATTAAAAAAAATAAACAAATAAATAAAAAAATTATCTTTAAAGAAAAAAGTGTTCAAATGCAAATTTTTGGGTTGTAATTTTTTTTTCATTCAAACACTTTTTTTTTTTTTTTTTTGTTAAAGCAATAAAAAACAAATCTACCTTCATAAAAAAACAGGTTTATTACAAAAATTCAATTGCATTGTTTTTTTCATGCCTAAAGAGGAATAAAAACACTCAGGGAAAAAAATCTCGACTAAGGTTCTCATAATTCCTGCATGAAAGGGTTAAAAAAAAAAAAAAAAAGATGGATCACACCAAAAAATGGACAACTGGCACATAGAAGTTTGAGTTTCACTTTCCAAACGTCACTAGGGGAGGATCCCAGGAAGCACTTCACCAAAAATAGCTCTGAACACACCTGAGAAGTTTTCCGGGGATTTTGCGAATCTGTTTGAATTTTATTGATTTTCTTTTCTGCCCTAATAGAGCTCACATATGGGCCTTTGCATGTAGTCTGCAGAGGTTCCAACTGCACTGAAGGACCCTGGTGCAGAACAGGAGCAGGAAGCAGCCCCTGAAGTACTCCACTGTGGGCAGTAGTGTGAACGGTGCTGTGGATCAGTATTTGCAGAGGTTTTAGTCTGCCACTGGGTCTGTTTTACTGTAACAACCTACACTGGGTCGGGATGGAATCCGTGGAACATGAGGAGCTGCTGCGCTTTTTCCACCGCCACAAAACAGAGATGTCCCTGATGGAGACCCGCAAATCCTCCTGAACCAGCTGAGGGATCACAACCTCATCCCAGAGGACCGATACAAGGTGGGGGTCTACAGGAGACACGCAGTACACTACCCTCCTCTCCTCCTCCTCCTCACATAATATGCATCGTAATGAAAAACGCACCAGTGGGAAAGTGGAGAAGGTGCGCCTTCATTACGCACACATGCGTAAAAGCCAAAGTAACGACATGGTTTCATTAAAACTGAAATGATAGTGAAGAATTCTTCAAGATGACATCAGTGGACAGTTTCCATGGTATAGTCCACCACATTATGTTGAGAAATTACAAAAAGTAGGAAAGACATAGAATCATCAGACTCAGCTTTGTTGTGGTTCAGTCAGTGGTACATGCAGGCCCGGACTGGCTAATCGGGAGGACCGGGACAATTCCTGGTGGGCCGGTATAATATTTGGGCCGCGAGGGCTGGAGTTCACTTTAAATTGTATTTAATATTTTATTTATTTTTTTTGGGGGGCCGGTGTTCAGTCATAGCACTGAGTGATCACGTAATCTGCAGCCGCTGTTCCTGGGCCACACCCCATCTACAAGCAAACTGTTTGTTTTCTTCTTTTTTTGCAGACGCACCGTGACCTGGCCTAACATGTCCGTGCATACGGTTAGTAGCTGTGTACTGTAGCTGTGGAGCATATACCATCTGTGCTCTGTAGGCTGTGGATGGTCAGCTGTGTTTGCTGTTTGAAACATGGATAATAGAAGAGCAAGGGTGTTGTGGGAAGAAGAATTAAAGGAGGAAAGCTCTGGAAGCAAACGCATCCAAATGTGACAAAATCTGCAACTTTGTCACAAAAACGACCTCCGTTGGAAACAACTAATGAGGACGATGAACCACCTTTCAAGTTAGTTAATTATCGAGTCAGTGAATTGTGTGGCATTGTGGTGTGGAACATAACGTCATGAGTTTAACCTTCCTCTGGTGTTAGGGTCGCCACTGACCCATTTTAGGTTTTAAATGCATAAATGAACCACATAAAATTTGTTTATTTCATCAAGGCTTTTTGACTTTGTCAGGAACCTCTATTTTAACAAAATAATACAAACTTTTTTTTTTCACCAAATTATGAAATGCTCTGGTTGAAATTATGACCTTTGTGCTGTTAGGGTCGGTTTTGACCCAGTTATAAAAAATAAGATTATAAAGCAATAATTAGAGCCAAAACTGAAATCATAAGTGCACTGTCAGCCAACACACTGACAGCCAGCTCCTCTCCCAATCATGTGAATTTTTGGGGATTCTCATTTTGCCTTGTTATCCAGTATACCTGCACAAAAACAAAACAAGCTACGGCAGGCCTGTCCAGACATGTGAGGTCAATTCAGTTTAGAGTTGGTGACTTGCAAAGAGCACATGGAGGGGTATACTGACAAAAAAAAAGGCCCAGAGGCCCATACCAAAAATATTAAAACCAATATTTTCATGGATAAGGAAGCCTAACAAGGTAACCAAGAGATGAGAAACAAACTGGATGATAGATAATAGTTTTTAGTGTATTTTACAGCTGATTTAAGACATGGGTCAAAACGACCTGTTAACATAAGAGATGGTAACAGAAAGCTAACACAAGACAAAGGTTAAATAAGTATGATGCGACCCACAGAACTGGGAAACTTTGTCTTGTAGCTCCTCAGAGTCAGAAAGAACATTCAGCACCAGCCATGAGCCCACAAGTCCAGAGTAGGCAGGTAGGACTGCTCATGGAGGGAAGAGGATTAGAATAAATAGGCTCCAATGAAGAGTATGGTGTAGGCCTGTTCAGTATGAAAGGTGCTCTGAGATACTAGATGATTCAGCACTACATGAATGAAACTGACACCAAGGCTTTGAAAATAGAAGATTTGTGCTGAGAATTCTGAGCATTTTTAAAATGTGCTTTAGTGTCAGAAGCAGAGCCAGGAGCAGTAGTGATGAGGGGATTGTTCCTTTCAGGATGGAAGGAAAAGGTGAGCTGTTGGAACAGACTGTGTGAACAAGCATTAGTTCCAGTAAAACCACTTTCTAGACCCAAATGAGTCCTGACCTATTTTATTTTTTTATTAAAAGTGAGACAGTAAATACACAAAGCCCACAACTGAAAGGCAATAGCACAAAGTAAAATTAAATAAGCTGCATATTTTGCCAATGTAAATATCTTAATTAGTAAAGTAAGTCCAAATGTCTGTAGATATTATTTTTATTGTGATACAGGTGAGTCTAGAGAAACTGAAGGAAGTGTGAAAGGGAGAGCAGAGTCTACTGATGACAGAGGAGCAGCTCAGCAGCACAACCCTGAACCACTAGGCACAAATGAGACAGATGAAGAGGAGTCTGTTGTTAGCTTTGGTTCCTCTGCTCGCCCTCAGTCACAGGATATACAGACAGTTTTTTCTTATCATCCTCATCAAACCCCTAAAATCACTATACCAAAAGTTTTTAATAGCATCGATGGACAAACCGCAAGTAAGTTGTGATGGAAATCTTTTGTTGCAGAGGATACAAAAATAATAGTTATTAGAAAGTGCAGCAAGCTTTTTTTTTTTTTTTTATTTTTTTTTTTTTTTTTTTTAATTTAATATTTTTTTTATATTCTTTCATTTCATTTCAAACATTTTAAAGGTTTGAAAAATGTTAACACTTATAAGAACAAAATATAGATTCTGTTATTTGTTGTTTGGGAATAATAATGTTGGAGATGTCTACGTGCACTCACTGTTGAAATAAATCCACATTGTGAAACAACCTTTACTTGCACTGAATTGGAAATATTTTAGAAAATACACTGAATTAGAAGGCTTTGCAGAACAGTGTGTAGACCTAACATATAAGGTTATAATTCCATGATTTTAATAATAATATCGTGATGTAAAGTGGGCCGGTCTGAGGTATGAAACTCCAGGGCTGAAAATGAGTCTCAGTCCGGCCTGCATGTTAGAACGAATGTACTCACCCAGGTCTCGGTTTTACCATAGAACAGGGGTGTCAAACTCATTTAGTTCAGGGGCCACATTCACCCCAATATGATCTCAAGTGGGCCGGACCAGTAAAATAATACCAGTGAAAAAAGTCCAATTACATTATGATAATAGACCCTTTTCCACCAAAAGGCCCAGAACTTATTACCAGGAACTTTTACCAGGAACTTATTTCCAGGAACTTTTTGGGGTAAAGAGTTCCTGGTAACTGGTTTCCACCACACCCGGAAGTTCAGGGTAGTTTATTCAAATCAGGTTGATGATGTATGAGGGAGCAGTAAAAGAACCTGTAGTCCAGTTCATGTCCATTCACAAACTAACCTTTAGTGTAATAAAATAACACAGTACTGAAGTGGACAGTTGGGTTTAACATTTTACTGGTTGTTGAATCACTTAATCCATCTGGAAAACATTTTAAATGAAGTTAACCATCATTACATATCCTTAATTTGTATTTCAAAATGGTAGAACATGTATTTTCATCTTGTCTTCCTAAACTAAATCAGGTCTAACTTTAAGTGTGATGGATGGTTCTGTTTCATTTCTATTGTTTATAGATATAGTCCAGGTTCAACCCTAAAGTCAGACAGATTTACTCAAATGCTTGCATTGAATTGACTGCATATTACTGATAAAGTAGGGATGCACCGATACCACTTTTTTCCAGACCGAGTACGAGTACTTACTTACATTTGAGTACTTGCCGATAACGAGTACCGATACGAGTACTTAATCCCATTACAGTTCTTAGTTCTTTTGTAAATGTGCTTTATTGTCGTTGTCATCATTCTGACTGGAACCAAGTGCTGCTACTGACATTTAATGTGTTCGAATGAGCGTTTGTCAATTCCACCAGGGGGCGCCGCTCTGAATTAACCAACTGGACAAATACCACGAAGAAGAGTAAAGTTTAATGAAGAAGAAGAAGAAAGTCAGTAATAACAAACATGGAGACGACAGAGGTAACACTAATGTGATACTGATGTTGCAGCGTTTTCACTGGTAAGGTTTAAAAGTTTAGCTTCAGCAGGTAGAGAAAAGAGAAATGAGGGATAAGTTTCGTTTTCACTTCCACAGGCGGCAGTCCGCACCGCTTCGTACTCCCGGTGGTATTCTCTGTCTCCGCCAGCACCTAGTAATGGATGGAATGTACGCAGAGGACGGTCAGAATGCTGTTTTCGTATCTGTCTGTGTCTGTAACATTACTGTCAGTCAGCGTTACTTTTATCACCGTCGCTTATTTTGAAAAATCTCCACACTCTTCACACTCCACACACATTATTCCCCTCCTCGTACCTGCTGCACTGAACTGGGAATGTCACACGGCCATAAGTGGTATCGGTGCATTTGTATCGGATTACTTTACGAGTACGAATACACACACTGAGTATCGGAGCCGATATCCGATACTGGTTTCGGTATCGGAGCAGCCCTAGATAAAAGTACTTATACTCTACTCATATTTTTATGTCTTGTAAATGAACAGCAATATTAGGCTTTTTTATTATTAAAAATTGAAACAAAACAAAGGTGCCTTGAGATTAAAAGGGAAATAAACACATGTGTGAAAGGTTCAGGCTTTTGGACCAGGGTCTGGTCCAGCTGGTCCAGGACAGCCAGTCTGGAACTCAATGGTCCCGGTCCCTTTTTCACTTTCTTACTGGAAAAGTAATAAAATGCTAAAATGAATCACAGAACACATGATGACAGATTCCTACTACTATGATGTGACCTGTCTGACCTGGGCTGTTGTAAACAGCAGTAGATGTTGGACCAGGACACAAACAAGCCACAGGTTCAGAAAAGAGGAGAGTCCGTCCGGTCCATTTCAGGTGGAAATCACAAACATACAGAATAAATCAGTGTTCAGCAACAGCGACAACACGAATACATCCAGTTCTGTGATTTAGGTTTAGTGTCAGACTGTTGACCAGTTAGTATTAGGTTAACTGGACTTCACTTCTGACTAAAGCTGATGTGCCTCTGATACTATTGCAGCATGAACCAACTAAACAGTGATATTTCTGTCATATACATACCATTGGTTTGTTCGACAGTCAGATCCACTGCGACCGTTGTGGTCCTTTAGTTTCTTTTAATCCTGCACAAATTTCTTCAGCTTTTCTCATATTTCTTTAGGCTTGTGTCTTATTTGGCTCCGACAGCTTTTACTCGCTCATTTCGTGTCAGCGATTCAAAGTCTGTCTGAATTTCTTCATCGTCCGTCCACTTGTTGTTGCTTCTCTTTTGGTCCATTTTCCGAATTATCAAAATACAAAGCTTGTGGAAATTAAATGAGTTATATTGGTGGCTGAACAGAATGTGGAAATGCTGCCAGTCTAGTCCACCACTCAGTGTTCTGAGCAGAAACCTGGAGCAGACCCAGACTGCTGGAGGATGGACGTCTGCCTTTACCAGTTAGGGTTAAAGAGAGAGAGTAAAGGAGGAGAAAAAGAGAGAGAGACAGAGAGAGAGAGAGAGACTGGGGGAGAGGGGAAGTAGGGGAGACACATGGATGCAGTTGATGCACAGATAACTGAACCAGAACTGTCAAAAGTAGATCAGCTGGTGTTAGTATAATTACCAGAGACCAGAACAAAGGACCATGACTGTTAATAGTACTACTACATAACAAGTATTAACAGTGGATGTACTACTACTACTACAACAGTTAGTACAAATAATAGAAACTTCTACCATCTGTGGAACTATATAATAAACACTATCACAACTATATGGATAAGTGAGTGATGACGATGAAGGCAGGAGAGAAGAAGGACCACAGCAGGTCCAGAATTGGTCCATGGAAAACCTGTGACAATCCTGGGAAAACCTGTGAGGCGATAAAGCACAGAAACTCCAGGGAAGAAGTCAAGTCCATAACATGTGTTCGCTGGGCGTAAATAGAAGAGAAAATTAGGAGAGAAAAGGTCAGAGAAGAGGAGAAGCAGAGAGGAGGTCAGAGGAGACAGACAGGGTGCTCTGTCCCGTTCAACCAACAACTGAACATTTTAGGTAATCGGCTCAAAGTTTGGATAAGTTTCAGTATGGACTACAACCGCTGCTGCTGACAAACAATTATGGCGTACTCAAAGAAATGTCATTTGGAAGTCTTGACCTTATATGTGCAAATGTCGTGACATAACTAGTTATAAAATGTAACAATCAGAAGGAATTGAAACGGGTTGTAGAAATCCACTCAATTTTTGCCAAAATAAAATATCAAATAATGATAGTTTTGCAGCACCTGGAAGGTTCAAATTCAAACTTTTTGAACTATTAGGGTCCAGATACACAAATAAATGTACCAAAGACTAATAAAAGTGGGTTTAGCAAAGTAAGACCCTTTAAGGGGAAAGTTCGGTCTTATAGATCGCCGGTCTTATAGATCGCCTGGCGTCCCTGGCCTCCTGGGGCCTGTGCTCAGCTGCTGTGGGGCCTCTGGTGGGGACCTCCCTCGACCATCTTCGGGGCGGGCACACTGTTGCCTCTCGGGGGGGGGCTGGATCGCCCTCTCTGTGGTGTCTGCTGGATGGCCGGCCTTGGGGCCTTCTTGGTCGGTCCCTGATCCTTGGAGGGAGTGCGGTTGCGGTTGCATGTCTGTGTTCTTCACCTCAGTCAGTTTGCCTGGTTCACTCTGTCACAGCAGATGAATGTGAACAACTGATGTTGTGTGGATTTGTTTCTGGTATTATTTGTTATAGGTATAATTTGTGCGAATGTGGTATACGACATTTTGTTCATGCTTTCTTATATTCTTCATTTCATAGGTCTTATGTATCTCATTGTTGTGTTTTTTTTTTTTTTGGGGGGGGGGGGGTTTGTAGTTTTGTTTGTTTTGTTTTTTTCTCTCTCTTCTGCCCAGTTTACTCAGTTCTGGTTGTAGTTATTGTCACCATTATAATTGTCTCCATGGTTGTTGCTGTTTGTATTGTTGATACTTTCTTGTGAGGGTCTTCGCCACCTTCTTCTCTCTTGTTCTCTCCCCTTCTACCCCCCCCACCCCCACCCCCCATGTCAGGTCTGGCATCGAAATGTGGTTCAACAAAACTCATAATAAACACAGTAGAATATCAAAGGGCGCTTCATATACTTTATGAAGTTACCCTTGGCAAAGCAAATTTGTTCAGCACCAAAAGGAACCAGACTACCATTCTACTGTTAGAACACTGGACAAGACAAGTAGCAAAAAAAAAAAGTAGTGTGAGATACTCCCTGGTAAAATGTCCAAATAAAAGAGGATACACAAGCAAAGGTGTTAGAAAAATGGGCAATGATGACTGGGAGTACAGTTGGTGTCAGCTGCTGCCTTATCGGTACAGACAGCTCCCTGTCAGCCAGCTAGCCCATAAAATAAAAAAAAAAAATTAAAAAATGTAACAAACAAGAAGGAATTGACGGGTTGTAGAAATCCACTCAATTTTTGCCAAAATAAAATATCAAATAATGATAGTTTTGCAGCACCTGGAAGGTTCAAATTCAAACTTTTTGAACTATTAGGGTCCAGGTACACAAATAAATGTACCAAAGACTAATAAAAGTGGGTTTAGCAAAGTATGACCCCTTTAAGGGGAAAGTTCGGTCTTATAGATTGGTTGCTTTTACAGATCCTCGATCCAGCTAAAATGTTGATATTGGGGCTGATATCCGATCCTATATTGGATTGGTGCAACCTTAGTCTGGTTTAAAAAGCTCAGTCTCAAACCTTTCAGACTGGATGAAACATGTCAATCAAGGACACAGGATGAAAAAAGCTGCAATCAGACTTTCATGAACATATTTGTATTTTTTGAACAGTTAATTTACAACAGTATCAATCCTTGTGTGTGTGCAGAAAGTAAGTCGCATGAGGAGTAAAGCTAACATGAAGAACGGCATGTATGACCTTCTGGACTGGTTGGAAAGAGAGCGATCAGACCACATTGGCCTGTTCTGGAAGTGCGTCTTTAAGGACAGCATCCGTAACCAATACGTCACCCTACAAAAGCTACACATCAGCCTTCTAGATGGTAAGGCCCAAAAGAAACTGCTAGTATTCTCCACTCGACTCTCTTGTATTTTTTGTAATTTTACTGGATTTGAATTCAATTCAGGGTCTTTCCAGTTCGAGCCAATCTACCTGAGAAATTGGAAAAGGAAGAGACAGAGAAAAAAAAGGAAGGAGCCTTCAGAGAGGAGAATGGAAAGGAAACTCAGTAAAAAGAAGAAGAAAAAGAAAACGAGGGTGTAGGTGAAGAGGATGATGAAGAGCAGGCTGGTCCGTCTGGTCAGGCGACTCAAAAAAAAAGTCAAAGAAATTATGCTTCTGTGAGTCAGCTCTAACTTATGCTTTAGTTACTGTAATACTTCACTAATTCATAGACGACTGTGTCATGGTTGAATTCTAAATGCCTTTTAAATGTCCAGCGTCTCCACTTAAGAGGGGAGAGGGGAACATCTGGACATGGGGCATCTTCAAAAACCAGATCCCGTGACCTGTGGAGACAAGGAGGGGTTTCTCAACAGACAGAGACTGGCGAAAGGTCAGAGGACGAAAAGGAACATGAAATGACTCATGTAACGTATTTTGAAGTTGTCACTGTCCACTTTTCATCCATATTTATTCCATGAGGGGGTCAGGGGGGTGCTGGAGCCTATCTCAGGTTCCTGTGGGGTCTTAAAAAGTCTTCAAGTCTTGAATTTCCAATGTGCTTTTGGTTTCATAGCTTAAAACAGGTTAA